>NC_142444.1:143617500-143792500 GCF_059453495.1 Arachis ipaensis
TAATAGCCGTTTTCATCCTTTTTATCCCTAGAATATAATGATAGGCCTAGTAATAACTTGGAGCTAGGTAATAGAGGTAACTTGGAAATGAAGTAAAGGTTAAAAGTGATGAGTATATGAAGAGAATGTGTATGCATGAAGGATATATGATGCCATGGCTATGATGAACAATTATGAAATGAATATGAATTCTTATGAATACTTATGTGGCTTATGAATTTAATGTTATCTGAGATACGAGTTTTTCTGGGTACAGAACCGTGGCTTGCCACCTCGAGTTCCAGGTTGAGACTCGATACTCTATTGACCCTATATCGTAAGGGTGACCAGACACGTATAAATTCCAGGGAATGGATATCCCCCATTGAGTAAGTTATATATGAAAGTTTGAATGTATGAATGAAATGAGAAAAGCTATGCATAGACTCATGGGGATGTGCGACGAGGGACAGTCCAAGGGCTTCGGACTTGTCGGGTTGGCTTGATAACCGACAGATGAGCCTCATCAGCCATAGGACAGGCATACATCATGTGCATTCTATTTGTTTGTTTGCTATGCCTTATTTGGGAATGCCTAACTGAATATATTATGTTAATTGTAGTGATTGCTACTTGCACTTCTTGCCTTCTACTTGTGCTTGAAATTGTCTGTTTGTCTGTCTTTGCTAAATCATTGGTGATGGAGGAATGGAGAAAAGGCGAACAGGTTTATTGTTAAAGTTAGGTTTAAGTAAGTAAGTTTATAATTTCCTAGACACCTACCCCTTTTATGGTTTCTGATAAGTAACTTAAGCTTTATAATCTGAGTGTCGGCGTTCTAGGATTTCCTCTGGCATTCCTAGGACCTTATATATGATGTGCATGGCACCTTTACCATGATGAGAACATCTAGTTCTCACCCCATACTGTGGTTCTATTTTTCAGATGCAGGTCAGGAGGCTCCTCGGTATGCATCTGAAGGTTATACAGTGTGGAGAACATATATACATATTTTGTTCCTCTTAGAGGTTTAAGGAGAGTTAAGGTTTTATCTTTGTATTTTGGGTTGATGGGAGATGTATGTATGTATATATATATATATATATATATATATATATATATATATATATATATATATATATATATATATATATATATATATTCTCCGGCCAACCTTGGCTTCGCAGGCTGAGTTAGGAGCTAGTTATTTTGCATCATTGACTCTCTATTCTCTCTTTTTGTCTATTTATAGCTATGATCTTTAAATTTTTTCTCACGCAAGTAATCTCATTTCCTGAGCATTGCACTTGTAATTTTCGCGATTTTATTTCACCCGTTTTTCAAGGATCCTAGTTATTATAATCTTTCTACTACTGATGTATATATTTTATTATAGAGGCCGTAATACCACACCACCTCTGTTTTACAGCTTAAGCGTAAAGCTTTGTGTGGTAAGGTGTTACATAGGAAGGACAAAATACAAGTATATATAGAGTGGAGAACATATATACATGTATATAAACTAAATACACAATAAAAAGTCCCCAAAACATAGATCTTCGCTTCAAGTGAGTCTCCATCATGTTCAACAAGGTACCTCATGTCCTGCATCTGAAAAATAATAGAATATGTATGGAATGAGAATCAGGGGTTCTCAGTATGATAACGGTGCCTAAATAGTTAAGATATAAGGCTCCAGGAAGCCAGAGACATTCCTAAGCCCCAACAACGCATATCAAAATCCTAGAGTTCTCACTACACCCAAAATTATGATAATTATATCTAAGGATTCTAGTCCAACTCTTCATCTTCTGCTCTCTGCAAACCTCCTAACCACCAAGTGAAACAACCCTCAGCGTCATCTCCGCCAGCATGAGGGATCTCTCAAAAACAAACACATACAAGACAAGCAAGAAAAACACGGATGTGGATAACAAATACAACAAATAGATCAAGTAGCAACTAATCACAGTTAAACAAGTAAGCAAACCAATAAAATGCACACTTAAACAAAGCATACAAGTGCATATGATGCATGTCTTTCCTATGGCTAATGAGCTCATTTGTCGGTTATACAGTCAAACTCGACATGTCCAGTAGCTAACCCGAACAATGTCTCTCTGTTGCGCACTAATATCTCAGCATGTCAACTGGCCATTAGAGAAAATATGTGCCCTATCATCGTTAGAGGAAATATGTGCCCTGTCACAATGTAACCAGAGAAAAATCATAGACAAAGGGATCAACCACCGTCTTTGCCAAACTTATCACATTCATTGTCTTTTTATCCATTTCATTCTTAATCTTATCTCATTCCGTCCATAGTCAATCAATATCATCATTGCCATCAATCATATCTCATTCGGCATTATCAACGCCTTATTAATTCGATTATTCACTTCACAAATCTCTCTCAATATCAATCCAACTCCCTCAATATGTTCACTTTTATTCCGAAGCCTAAAAACTAGCTATCGGATCTCAAACAGAGTTTACAAAAGTTTGAAAAGTTAGAGAAATTGTTGAAAATTCAAAAATACAACTTTGATAAAACAGGATGGTCATGCATACTGGTGCACGAATTGTGAATCACACTTTTCACAACTCGTACCACTAACCAGCAAGTGCACTGGGTCGTCCAAGTAATACCTTACGTGAGTAAGGGTCGAATCCCACAGAGATTGTTGGATTGAAGCAATCTATGGTTATTTTGTAAATATTAGTCAGGAAGTCAATTATGTTTATCAGTTGAATTGTGAATAACCAAGAGAGCATAAATTAAAGGTTACTTGTTGTGCAGTAATGGAGAATATGTTGGAGTTTTGGAGATGCTTTGTCTTCTGAATCTCTGCTTTCCTCTGTCTTCTGATTCACGCACGCACGTCCTCCTATGGCAAGCTGTGTGTTGGTGGATCACCGTTGTCAATGGCTACCTTCCATCCTCCCAGTGAAAACTACGTTCACGCGCTCTGTCACAGCACGGCTAATCACCGGTTGGTTCTCGATCCGGTTGGAATAGGATTTACTATCCTTTTGCGTCTGTCACTAACGCCCAGCCTTCAGGAGTTTGAAGCTCGTCACAGCCATTCAATCCTTGAATCCTACTCGGAATACCACAGACAAGGTTTAGACTTTCCAGATTCTCATGAATGCCGCCATCAGTTCTAGCTTATACCACGGAGATTCTGATTAAGGAATCTAAGAGATACTCATTCAATCGGATATAGAACGGAGGTGGTTGTCAGGCATACGTTCGTGGTTTGAGGAAGGTGATGAATATCACGGGTCATCACCTTCATCACAGTTAAGCGCGAATGAACATCTTAGATAGGAACAAGCGTGTTTGAATGGAAAACAGAAATACTTGCATTAATTCATCGAGACACAGCAGAGCTCCTCACCCCCAACAATGGGGTTTAGAGACTCATGCCGTCAGAGAATACAAAGTTTTGATCTAAAAATGTCATGAGATACAAAATAAGTCTCTAAAAGTTGTTTAAATACTAAACTAGTAGCCTAGGGTTACAAAATATGAGTAGACTATGATGGATGATGCAGAGATCCACTTCTGGGGCCCACTTGGTGTGTGCTGGGCTGAGACTTAAGCAATTCACGTGCAGAGGCCATTTGTGGAGTTGAACGCCAGTTTTTATGCCAGTTTGGGCGTTCAACTCCAGCTTTTGATCCTTTTCTGGCGCTGGACGCCAGAATTGGGCAGAGAACTGGCGTTGAACGCCAGTTTACGTCATCTATCCTTGTGCAAAGCATGGACTATTATATATTTCTGGAAAGCCCTGGATGTCTACTTTCCAACGCAATTGGAAGCATGTCATTTCGAGTTCTGTAGCTCTAGAAAATCCACTTTGAGTGCAGGGAGGTCAGAATCCAACAGCATCAGCAGTCCTTTTTCAGCCTGAATCAGATTTTTGCTCAGCTCCTTCAATTTCAGCCAGAAAAATACCTGAAATTATAGAAAAATACACAACTCATAGTAAAGTCCAGAAATATGAATTTTTCCTAAAAACTAATAAAAATAGACTAAAAACTAACTAAAACATACTCAAAACTATATGAAATTATCCCCAAAAAGCGTATAAAATATCCGCTCATCACAACACCAAACTTAAACTGTTGCTTGTCCTCAAGCAACTTAGACAAATAAAATAGAAGACTAATAAATTGAGAAGCAATAATATCTCAGAGTTTTTCAGTGAAGCTCAGATTCTAATTAGATGAGTGGGACTAGTAGCTTTTTGCTTCTGAACAGTTTTGGCATCTCACTTTATCCATTGAAGCTCAGAGTGATTGGCATCTATAGGAACTCAGAATTCAGATAGTGTTATTGAGTATCCTATTTCAGTATGATGATTCTTGAACACAGCTATTTTATGAGTCTTGGTCGTGGCCCTAAGCACTTTGTTTTCCTGTGTTACCACCGGATACATAAATGCCACAGACACATAATTGGGTGAACCTTTTAGATTGTGACTCAGCTTTGCTACAGTCCCCAATTAGAGGTGTCCAGAGTTCTTAAGCACACTCTTCTTTTTGCTTTGGAGCTTGACTTTAACCGTTCAGTCTCAAGTTTTCACTTGACACCTTCACGCCACAAGCAAATGGTTAGGAACAGCTTGGTTTAGCCGCTTAGACCAGGACTTTATTCCTTTAGGCCCTCCTATCCACTGATGCTCAAAGCCTTGGGATCCTTTTTATTTGCCCTTGTCTTTTGGTTTTAAGAGCTTTTGGCTTTTTCTGCTTGCTCTTTTTTTTTTTTTTGCAAGCTTTATTCTTTGCTGCTTTTTCTTGCTTCAAGAATCATTTTTATGATTTTTCAGATTATCAATAACATGTCTCATGTTCATCATTCTTTCAAGAGCCAACATATTTAACAGTCTTAAACAACAAATTCAAAAGACATATGCTCTGTTCAAGCATTCATTCAGAAGATAGAAAGCATTGCCACCACATTTAACTAATTAGAATTTCTTTTATTAAAACTCGAAATTTTATTGCTTCTTTTTCAAAAGATCTACTATTTTATTCATGTTTAATGATGATGAGAAAAATAAACTATAGCTCGATTGGAGATAAAATCAAATAGATACTAATTACTATTATATGACTTCTAAGGTAAACTTTTATAAGGACACTGTCACAGAGTTAAGGCAGAAATTGGAAATTAACAACCTTTATTCTGGGGGCACGGGGGTTCCTCTGATCCTTAGGGTGCTTGGTCCTACAAGAGAAGACTTTTGGCGCTTCAGTTCCCTTAAGTCACGCCCCTGCTCCTCTTGTTCTTTAAACATATAGGTCAGCATTTGACTGTGTTCCTTCTGTTCTTTTATTATTTGCTCCATAGCTTCCTGTATCTTGGTGACGGACGTCTCAAGATATTCCCAGTATTCAGTTTGAGGTATCTCTGGGAGGAATTCCTGTGCTCTCTTCTTGATGGGATCCTCCTGTGCTTGTTGTCTCTCCATTGATGCTTTGGTGATTGACTTTTCAATTAGGATATATTCAGTTATTCCCATCTTTACTCCAGCGTCCTTGCAGAGCAGAGAAATCACGCTTGGATAAGCCAACCTGGCCTCTTTTGAATTTTTATTAGCAATCTTGTAGAGTTCAGTGAAAATCAGCTGATGAACCTCCACTTCCTTCCCCGTCATGATGCAATGAATCATCACTGCTCTTTTAACTGTGACTTCAGAACGGTTGCTAGTGGGCAACAGAGAACGCCCAATAAAGTCCAGCCATCCTCTGGCAACTGGTTTGAGATCCTCTCTCTTGAGTTGATTTGGGACGCCCTTTGTGTTGGTGGTCCACCTGGCTCCAGGGATACATATGTCCTCTAGAATCTTCTCCAGGCCAATGTCTGCTCTCATCATCCTCCTGTTGAAGGAGTCTGGATCATCCTTTAGCTGAGGTAGCTTTAATATCTCTCTGATCTTGTCAGGGGTGGTATGAACAATCTTTCCCCTGACCATGGTCCGAAATTCGTAGCAGGCAGTTCCAGATAGTCTTTGCTTGTCAGTCTGCCACATATTAGCATAGAACTCCTGGACCATGTTCCTTCCTACTTTCGTTTCGGGATTAGCTAGGACTTCCCAGTTCCTGATTCGAATTTGCTCCTGGATCTCCGGATATTCATCTTCTTTCAGATCGAATCTCACTTCCGGGATCACTGATCTCAGACCCATTACTTTAAGATAATGGTCTGAATGTTCTTTAGATAAGAACTTCCCTTGATTCCAAAGTGATTTTGGAATGCTCTCTTTCTTGCCTCTTAGAGTGGATTGTTTTCCTTTGGGAGCCATGATCTTAGTGATCTCGGATAAACACACCAAACTTAGAGGTTTGCTTGTCCTCAAGCAAAAGAAAAGAAAGGAGAGGGATAGAAGGAGATCGAGGTGCACTTGTTGATGGAGGAGGGGGGAGGCCGAACCCAATTTTAAAGGGGGTGGGGGGGTGGTTTTTCGAAAAATTGGAAAAGATAAGATAAAAAGATTGAGTTGACAAAGATAAGATAGAAGATATAGTTTAATTTTGAAAAGATAGGATAGATTTTTGAAAAAGACAAATCTGGATTTTGAAAAAGATAATATGAAGATTTGAAAAAGATATTGAAAAGATTTTAGAGTAAAAAAGATAGATTTGTTTTTGGAAAAGATTTGAAAAGAGTTGGATTGAATTTGCAAAGAGGGTGTGTGTTTATGAATTAAGATACATTTGATATTTTGAAAGTAGGATTTTTAGAAATCAGGGTTCTTGACATGTTTATGTAAATAAAATCATGCATTGAAACATAAAATTTTTAATTAGAATGGAAAAACGTGTGGAAAAATGAATTTGGCTCCTCCCTGCCTTCCTGGCGTTTGAACGCCCAAACACTGCTTGTTTTGGGCGTTCAGCGCCCAAATGCTGATCTCCTGGGCGTTCAGCGCCCAGTTGCTGTCATTCCTGGCGTTCAACGCCCAATGGGTGGTCATTCCTGGCCATTTCAATGCCCCTTTACTGGCGTTTTCTTGCCATTGAGCTCCCTATCTCTGTTTTGTGTGCAAATTCCTTCTGTAACCCTGTAAACTTATGCAAATGATTCTTTACCTTAGTGTCAGTAAACTTTATATAAACAAATAAAAAGAAAAATCGGGCAAAATGCTTAGAGGATTAATGCCCCACGGCTGGGTTGCCTCCCAGCAAGCGCTTCTTTATTGTCTTTAGCTGGACCTTGCTGAGTTTTTAATCTAGCTTCAGCCTTGAGCATTCTTGCTCAATGTTGCCCTCAAGATAATGCTTGATTCTCTGTCCATTGACAATGAACTTCTTATCAGAATCAATATCTTG
Organism: Arachis ipaensis; assembly: GCF_059453495.1. Taxonomy (NCBI): domain Eukaryota; kingdom Viridiplantae; phylum Streptophyta; class Magnoliopsida; order Fabales; family Fabaceae; genus Arachis; species Arachis ipaensis. Next base: position 143,624,821 of record NC_142444.1, read on the forward strand.
AAGCTCCACATAACCATATGGTGACACACTTGTAATCACGTATGGTCCCCTCCACCGGGACTTCAGTTTCCCGGGGAATAGCCTGAGTCTAGAGTTAAACAACAGGACCTTCTGTCCTGGTTCAAAGATTCTAGATGACAGCTTCCTGTCATGCCATTTTTTTTATTTTTATTTATAAAGCTTGGCATTTTCGAAAGCTGTGAATCTGAATTCCTCTAGCTCATTTAGCTGGAGCAATCGTTTTTCTCCTGCTAATTTGGCATCAAAGTTTAGGAATCTGGTTGCCCAGTAGGCCTTATATTCCAGTTCCACGGGCAAGTGGCATGCCTTACCGTACACGAGTTGGTATGGAGAGGTCCCTATAGGGGTCTTGAATGCTGTTCTGTAAGCCCACAGAGCATCATCTAAGCTCCGTGCCCAATCCTTTCTACGGGTATTTACTGTCCGTTCCAGGATTCTTTTTAATTCTCTGTTAGAGACTTCAGCTTGCCCATTGGTTTGTGGATGATATGGAGTGGCCACCTTGTGGCAAATTTCATACCGAACCATGGCAGAGTAAAGATGTTTATTGCAGAAGTGAGTGCCCCCATCACTGATTAACACTCTAGGGACACCAAACCTGCTAAAGATATGTTTCTGGAGGAACTTCAGCACTGTTTTATTATCATTGTTGGGTGTGGCAATAGCCTCAACCCATTTTGATACATAGTCAACTGCCACCAGAATATAAGTGTTTGAGTATGATGGTGGGAAAGGTCCCATGAAGTCAATTCCCCATACGTCAAACAACTCTATTTCCAAGATCCCTTGTTGAGGCATGGCGTAACCATGAGGTAGATTACCAGCTCTTTGGCAACTGTCACAATTACGTACAAACTCTCGGGAATCTTTATAGAGTGTGGGCCAATAGAAGCCACATTGGAGGACCTTGGTGGCTGTTCGCTCACCTCCGAAATGGCCTCCATATTGAGATCCATGGCAATGCCATAGGATTCTCTGTGCTTCCTCTCTGGGGACACACCTACGGATAATTCCGTCTGCACATCTCTTAAAGAGATAGGGTTCATCCCACAAGTAGTACTTTGCATCAGTAATTAATTTCTTCTTTTGTATACTATTGTACTCCTTGGGTATGAACCTTGCAGCTTTATAGTTTGCAATATCGGCAAACCATGGTGCTTCCTGAATGGCAAACAAATGCTCATCAGGGAACGTCTCAGAGATCTCAAGAAAGGGGAGGGACGTCCCTTCCACTGGCTCTATCCGGGACAGATGATCAGCCACTTGGTTCTCTGTCCCTTTTCTGTCTCTTATTTCTATATCAAACTCTTGCAGAAGCAATACCCATCTGATGAGCCTGGGTTTTGGATCCTGCTTTGTGAGTAGATACTTAAGAGCAGCATGGTCAGTGTACACAATCACCTTTGATCCTACTAAGTAGGATCTGAACTTGTCAATGGCGTAAACCACTGCAAGTAATTCATTTTCTGTGGTTGTGTAATTTTTCTGGGCATCATTTAAAACGCGACTAGCATAATAAATGACATGCAGAAGCTTGTCATGCCTCTGTCCCAATACTGCACCAATAGCATGATCACTGGCATCACACATTAGCTCAAATGGTAATGTCCAGTCTGGTGCAGAAATAACTGGTGCTGTGACCAGCTTAGCTTTCAGCGTTTTAAACGCCTGCAGGCACGCTGTGTCAAACACAAATGGCGTGTCAGCAGCTAGCAGATTGCTTAGAGGTTTTGCGATTTTTGAAAAATCCTTTATAAACCTCCTATAGAATCCTGCATGTCCCAGAAAGCTTCTGATTGCCTTAACATTGGCAGGTGGTGGTAATTTTTCAATTACCTCTATTTTTGCTTGATCCACCTCTATTCCCTTGTTTGAGATTTTATGCCCAAGAACAATTCCTTCAGTCACCAGGAAGTGACACTTTTCCCAGTTTAAAACTAGGTTGGTTTCTTGGCATCTTTTCAGAACAAGTTTCAGGTGATCAAGACAGGAGCTGAATGAGTCTCCATATACTGAGAAGTCATCCATGAAGACTTCCAGAATTTTTTCCACCATATCAGAGAAAATAGAGAGCATGCATCTCTGGAAGGTTGCAGGCGCATTACATAGCCCAAATGGCATCCTCCTATAAGCAAACACTCCGGATGGACATGTGAATGCTGTTTTCTCTTGATCCTGGGGATCTACTGCAATCTGGTTATAGCCTGAGTAGCCATCCAAAAAGCAGTAGTACTCATGACCTGCTAGTCTTTCTAGCATCTGGTCTATGAATGGTAAAGGAAAATGATCCTTTCTGGTGGCTGTATTGAGCCTTCTGTAGTCAATACACATGTGCCACCCTGTGACTGTTCTTGTAGGAATCAGTTCATTTTTTTCATTATGAATCACTGTCATGCCTCCCTTTTTTGGGACAACTTGGACAGGGCTCACCCAGGGGCTATCAGAAATGGGATAAATAATCCCAGCCTCTAGTAATTTGGTGACCTCTTTCTGCACCACTTCCTTCATGGCTGGATTTAGCCGTCTCTGTGGTTGAACCACTGGTTTGGCATTATCCTCCAATAGGATTTTGTGCATGCATCTAGCTGGGCTTATGCCCTTAAGGTCACCTATGGACCACCCAAGAGCTGTCTTGTGTGTCCTTAGCACTTGAATAAGTGCTTCCTCTTCCTGTGAATTTAAAGCAGAGCTTATGATCACTGGAAAAGTGTCACCTTCACCCAGAAATGCATATTTCAAGGATGGTGGTAGTGGCTTGAGCTCGGGTTTAGGAGGTTTTTCCTCTTTCAGAAGAAAGTTCAGAGGCTCTTTCATGTCCCCTGAATCCTCCAAATCAGGCTGAACATCTTTAAAGATGTCTTCTAACTCTGATTCGAGACTCTCAGCCATGTTGATCTCTTCTACCAAAGAGTCAATAAGATCAACTTTCATGCAGTCTGTTGATGTGTCTTGATGCTGCATGGCTTTGACAGCGTTCAACTTGAACTCATCATCGTTGACTCTCAGGGTTATTTCCCCCTGTTGGACGTCAATGAGGGATCGTCCAGTTGTTAGGAAGGGTCTTCCTAAAATGAGAGTAGCACTCTTGTGCTCCTCCATTTCCAACACAACAAAGTCAGTTGGAAAGGCGAATGGCCCAACTCTGACAATCATGTCTTCAATCACGCCTGATGGGTATTTAGTGGAACCATCAGCAAGTTGGAGACATATCCGGGTTGGTTTAACTTCTTCAGTTAAACCAAGTTTTCTGATAGTGGATGCAGGTATTAAGTTGATGCTTGCTCCAAGATCGCATAACGCTGTCTTGGTGCAATCACCTTCTAATACGCATGGTATCAGAAAACTCCCAGGGTCTTTAAGCTTTTCAGGAAAGCTTTTCAAAATGACTGCACTGCATTCTTCAGTGAGGAGAACTCTTTCTGTTTCTCTCCACTCCTTTTTATGACTCAAGATCTCTTTCATGAACTTGGCATAAGAGGGTATTTGCTCAAGCGCCTCTGCAAATGGAATCTTTATTTCAAGAGTCCTTAGATAATCTGCAAAGCGAGCAAATTGCTTATCCTGCTCCTCTTTCCGGAGTTTTTGAGGATAAGGTATCTTGGCTTTATATTCCTCAACCTTAGTGGTTAAAGAGGCCTTTTTAGAGGGGTTGTTATCAGCACTTGTGTGTGTCTGATCCCTCACTGGCAATTGAGTACCAGAGTCAGAAGCTGGAGTGACGTTAGACGCCAGCTCACTGTCTGTTCCTGGCGCCTGAACGCCAGAAATGTACCCATTTTGGGCGTTCAACGCCAGATTCTTGCCCATTTCTGGCGTTGAACGCCAATTCTGCCTTGTTTCTGGCGTTGAACGCCAGTTTTGGGCATGGTCTGGGCGTTCAGCGCCAGCCTTCCACCCATTTTCTGGCGTTTTAGCGCCAGAATTATTTGTCCCTGGGCTCTTACTGTCCTCAGGTGAATCTTTGGTGGGTTGCTCATTTCTTGAATTTTTGATGCCTTGAGGTGGGGTATTTAATGTTTTCCCACTCCTTAATTGAACTGCTTGGCATTCTTCTGCTATTTGCCTTGATAGCTGCTGCTTTGTTTGCTTAAACTGTTCGTCCATATGTATATTAGCTATCCTTGTCTCCTGTAGCCTGTCCTTGAATTCAGCTAGCTGCTTTGTTAGAAAATCCAATTGCTGATTGAATTCAGCAGCTTGTTTTACAGTACTGAATTTAGCAGTTACTGTTTTAACCTCTTCATTTATGGAAGGGTTGCTGCTTAGGTACAGATGCTGATTCCTGGCAACTGTATCAATGAGCTCTTGAGCCTCTTCAATTGTCTTTCTCATATGGATAGATCCACCAGCTGAGTAATCTAGAGACATCTGAGCTCCTTCTACAAGCCCATAGTAGAAGATGTCTAACTGAACCCACTCTGAAAACATTTCAGAGGGGCATTTTCGTAGCATCTCTCTGTATCTCTCCCAGGCATCATAAAGAGATTCATTATCCCCTTATTTAAAGCCTTGGATGTCCAGCCTTAGCTGTGTCATCCTTTTTGGAGGAAAATACTGATTCAGAAATTTTTCTGTCAGCTGTTTCCATGTTCTTATGCTGGCCTTAGGTTGGTTATTTAACCACCTCTTAGCTTGATCTTTGACAGCAAATGGAAACAGTAATAGTCTGTAGACATCCTGATCTATTTCCTTATCATGCACTGTGTCAGCAATTTGTAAAAATTGTGCCAGAAACTCTGTAGGTTCTTCCTGTGGAAGACCGGAATACTGACAACTTTGCTGCACCATGATAATGAGCTGAGGATTCAACTCAAAGCTACTAACTCCAATGGAGGGTATGCAGATGCTACTCCCATATGAAGCAGTAGAGGGGTTAGAATATGACCCCAGAGTCCTCCTGGACTGTTCATTTCCACTTATGTCCATGATGGATAAAGGGATATAACTTGGATTGATTTACCTTTTTATTTATTTTATTTTATTTATTTAAATTTTTTTTAAATGATTTTCGAAAAAGATGCTTTAAAAATATAGGGAAAAGATATTTTTGGATGTTTAAGGGAAAAGGGAGAAACAAAAAGATAGCACAGGATTTAAAATTTTTAGATCTAATGCTCCTTATTTTTCAAAAATTTTTGGAGGGAAAACACCAAGGAACACCAAACTTAAAAATTTTTAGAAAACCAAACCAAAATTTTCGAAAATCAAAGGAAATCAACAGGAAAACACCAAACTTAAAGTTTGGCACAGGATTTAATAGAAAAATTATTTTTGAAAAAGGTTTTAAGAATATGATAGCCAATTACCATGAATATAAACACCACGTTCTAACTAACTGAGTTATAAATTTAAAGTGTTTTAACAAGGGATAAATAATAAAAGACTCTAAACCAAAAAAAAAGAGAAATTTTTCCTAATCTAAGCAACAAAATAAACCGTTAGTTGTCCAAATACGAACAATCACCGGCAACGGCGCCAAAAACTTGGTGCACGAATTGTGAATCACACTTTTCACAACTCGTACCACTAACCAGCAAGTGCACTGGGTCGTCCAAGTAATACCTTACGTGAGTAAGGGTCGAATCCCACAGAGATTGTTGGATTGAAGCAATCTATGGTTATTTTGTAAATCTTAGTCAGGAAGTCAATTATGTTTATCAGTTGAATTGTGAATAACCAAGAGAGCATAAATTAAAGGTTACTTGTTGTGCAGTAATGGAGAATATGTTGGAGTTTTGGAGATGCTTTGTCTTCTGAATCTCTGCTTTCCTCTGTCTTCTGATTCACGCACGCACGTCCTCCTATGGCAAGCTGTGTGTTGGTGGATCACCGTTGTCAATGGCTACCTTCCATCCTCCCAGTGAAAACTACGTTCACGCGCTCTGTCACAGCACGGCTAATCACCGGTTGGTTCTCGATCCGGTTGGAATAGGATTTACTATCTTTTTGCGTCTGTCACTAACGCCCAGCCTTCAGGAGTTTGAAGCTCGTCACAGCCATTCAATCCTTGAATCCTACTCGGAATACCACAGACAAGGTTTAGACTTTCTGGATTCTCATGAATGCCGCCATCAGTTCTAGCTTATACCACGGAGATTCTGATTAAGGAATCTAAGAGATACTCATTCAATCGGATATAGAACGGAGGTGGTTGTCAGGCACACGTTCGTGGTTTGAGGAAGGTGATGAATATCACGGGTCATCACCTTCATCACAGTTAAGCGCGAATGAACATCTTAGATAGGAACAAGCGTGTTTGAATGGAAAATAGAAATACTTGCATTAATTCATCGAGACACAGCAGAGCTCCTCACCCCCAACAATGGGGTTTAGAGACTCATGCCGTCAGAGAATACAAAGTTTTGATCTAAAAATGTCATGAGATACAAAATAAGTCTCTAAAAGTTGTTTAAATACTAAACTAGTAGCCTAGGGTTACAAAATATGAGTAGACTATGATGGATGATGCAGAGATCCACTTCTGGGGCCCACTTGGTGTGTGCTGGGCTGAGACTTAAGCAATTCACGTGCAGAGGCCATTTGTGGAGTTGAACGCCAGTTTTTATGCCAGTTTGGGCGTTCAACTCCAGCTTTTGATCCTTTTCTGGCGCTGGACGCCAGAATTGGGCAGAGAACTGGCGTTGAACGCCAGTTTACGTCGTCTATCCTTGTGCAAAGTATGGACTATTATATATTTCTGGAAAGCCCTGGATGTCTACTTTCCAACGCAATTGGAAGCATGTCATTTCGAGTTCTGTAGCTCTAGAAAATCCACTTTGAGTACAGGGAGGTCAGAATCCAACAGCATCAGCAGTCCTTTTTCAGCCTGAATCAGATTTTTGCTCAGCTCCTTCAATTTCAGCCAGAAAAATACCTGAAATTACAGAAAAATACACAACTCATAGTAAAGTCCAGAAATATGAATTTTTCCTAAAAACTAATAAAAATAGACTAAAAACTAACTAAAACATACTCAAAACTATATGAAATTATCCCCAAAAAGTGTATAAAATATCCGCTCATCACATACGCATGCCACCCGCGTATGCATGAATTCAAAAGTTGCAAAGGTTGTGTACGCAAGACACCTGTCGTGTACGCGGGATTTCAAAATTTTCCATTCTCGCATATGTATGCCCTCCACATACGCGGGAGTTTGAACAGCGCCATGGACTCGCGTACGCATGACATTCCCAGCGTACACATGAATGTGAATTTCTCTAAAAAGCTGTTAAGTTCAGAAAACCAATTTTTTCCACTGAACTTTAAATGCGCATAACTTTTTTGTTAAAAATTATTTTTAGTCCGTTTTTTGAATGTTATAAACATCACAGACCCAATTTTCATTCAAGATAAGTTTTACAAGATTTGGAGTTCCGAAAGCCAATTTATGGCCCACCGAAGTTGGCCAAAAAAATAAGTTTTTACCAAAAGTTCAAATCCTCTGGTTATCCAAAATTCTCAATTCAAAACACTTCCAACCCACCTAATTCAATACCAAAAACTTCTACACACTATCACATACTCTTTATTCACTTCATAACCAATTTAACAACTAAATCCTTCAATTCATTCAACAATTTCCACCATTATCATTAATCATTATCAACAACAATAATTAACATACATTCCACTACATCAAAAATCATCATCAATCAATAACATCGCAATCATTATTCATCACATCCAATTTTACTTTATCAACTTCAATCTACAACATCAACCTCATTCAATAATTTCTAATCATCAATTAACCAATTCATATAATTCAAACCTATCTTAAGGGCTTCTAGTCTAAGTTTCACACAACATTATATATTAACTACAAGAAACCAAAATCAAACCGTAGCCGATTTTCTCCCAAGCTTAATCACCACCCAAAACCTCTTTTCCAAAATTTTCAAAGCCTCCAAAGCCAACTCAACAAGCTTCCAACCACCAGAATTTAGTTCCAAGCACACCACTTCGCCAATTTGACTTCAATTCATACGTATTCAATCTAACTTCATATAATTTCATCATAATCAATACTAGGGTTTACTAATTCACTAATTCACAAGGGTTAGAGTTTTCTTACCTTACCCACAGAGGATTGAGGCAAAACCCAACGATTACCCAATGCTAGATTACACCTAAACCATCAAAATTATAAAAATTTCTCAATACCTATAACCAAAACGTGAAAACAAAATGGAAGAGGGAACTGGGCAAGAAAAACAAAGTGCTTTACCACTTTATTTGAATAGAATTGAAGAGCTCGATGAGATGAATGGCTGCAAACGGTGTGGCAATCGGAGCTCCGGATTGAAAGTTATGGGCAAAAGAAGATTGCACTGGAAAATGGAAGTTAGGGTTCTTCCATTCCCTCTTCAACTCAGCGTGAATCATAAAGAAAAAAGGGGGGAAGGTGGCTGATTTCAGCTTATATATGTTGGGCCTTGGGCCTAATATGGGCCCGGTTTAACTGGTTTAGACCATTGGCCCAATTTCGGGCCAAAAATCTTAAAAATTAGTGTTTAAATTCGTATTTTAAATACTTTTACTTCTTCAAATTATAAAATTTAATTTTCTAATTTATTTGGTTCATAATTTATTTATTAATTAATTATTTATTGATTTACTGGATTTTACAGTATGCGTCCATGAAGGACAGATATCTATATCCTGAAGCTGAATTGACCAAGACATCGATACTAGAAAGAGGATATGGATCCTTGGAATAAGCTTTGTTGAGGTTGGTGTAGTCAATACACATCTTCTATTTCCTATGTTGCTTTTTCACAAGGACCACATTAGCCAACCACAAAGGATATTTTACCTCCCTTATAAAGCCGACTTCTAGTAAGTCTTGCACTTGATCTTCTACGACTTGAGCTCTTTCTGGGCCGAGCTTCCCTCGCTTTTGCTGAGCAGGTTGGGAACCTGGGTAAATGGCGAGCTTGTGACATATGAGTTTGGGGTCTATGCCACGCATATGGAGGCTTTCTAGGTGAAGAGATCGGAGTTTTTTTTGTAAGAGCTCAACAAGCTGTGTCGTTAGATTTTTCTCCAGGTTGGCTCCTATGCTCATTATCTTTTCTACTTGATCTTTGATTTGTACTTTTTCAACCTTTCCTTTGGGTTGTGGATGTAGTTCTTTTCGTGATCGGATATCACTGAGCTCAATAGTGTTGACTACCTTATCCTTTGTACTTACCCTAAGGTTGAGACTTTCATTGTAATATTTTCTTGTCAATCTCTGATCTTTTTTTATAGTGGCAATTTTCTCTGAAGTTAGAAATTTCATGCATAGATGGGGTGTAGAAACAACTGTAGTTAATCAGTTTAGGGTGGTTTGACCTATCAAAGCATTGTAAGCTGATGCCACATCGACCACTATGTAGTCAATGCTTAACTTTCTTGATTTCATGCGTTTACCAAAAGTTGTATGTAACGAGATAAAATCAAGAGGTCGGATCGGCGTATCTTCTAACCCAAAAAGGTTGTCTGGATAAGCCTTCAGTTCTTTTTCTTCTAACTCGAGTTTGTCAAAAGCAGGTTTGAATAAAATGTCAGCCGATCTTCCCTGATCTACCAGAGTTCTATAGAGGTTTGCATTAGCAAGGATCATTGTGATTATCACTGGATCGTCGTGACCAGATGTCACTCCTTGAGCATCTTTCTTGGTGAATGCAATTGTCGGTAAATCGAAAACTCCGCAATTTTCTCCGACTTGGTATACCTCCTTAAGATGTCTTTTGCGTGAGGACTTAGTAATTTTCCCTCCCGTAAATCCTCCATTTATCATGTGTATATGCCTTTCAGGGGTTTGTGGTAGCCGATATTGCCGACCTCCATCGTCATCACCGCTATTCCTTTTTCTTGTGTCGTCCGACCTTCCAACGAGGTATCACTCTAGTCGACCTTCTTTGGCCAATCATTGGTAAAATGACCATATAGTTTGTGATACTCGCAACATTCTGTCAGACTCTCAACCTTTTTTGTGATACTCCCCATTATTACTGCGTCGACCAGATACATCAGGCTTTTGAAATTGCTGAGATGATGCCTTGGGTCGGTCATCCCGTCATAAAGATCCATGTCGGGGCTTTTAAAGTTCTGAGAAACCCTAACCCGCATGATCTCTTCTATAAACGGGTCTTCTCCTCCAATGGAGTTTTCTTCCCGATCTCTATTATTGGTCTGATTTCACAAACTGGCCTCCAATTTCATAAGCTTTTTCTCTAGTTCTCTTCAATGTCGTACCTCCTTTCACAGGTTTCTTTTTGCTTCTTTTTGCCATTCGATCTCTTGTTCGAGTTTATCCAACCGGCCGTGGTGCCCATGGACGAGTCCCATTATCTTAGTTGGGCGTGGGGGCTCTTCGTTTCCGAGGGGATGTACCTCTGAATGAATTCGCCGAGTTAGAGGGTTTCCAAATGTTCCTTCTCCGTGTGGCCCACTCGTTCCTTCAGGCCGTTCAGGTATACTAAGGCTCGATCATCATTTTGAGGTTCTGGTTCGGACTCAGATGCAGTGTGTCCGTCTTCAAATTATTTGTCTGCTATTGTTGGATGTAGACTTCCGGGTCCTCAGAAACGATGCCAATGTTCTGAGGGTTACCTGAAACTGGGTCACTTTTGGGCCTAGACGTGAGGCCCAGACTCCGGTGAGACAGCGTCCGACTTCTGTTGGTGTCGAGGTGCCGCCGTCCGAGTTCCTCGTAAGGAGATAGGGGCCTAGGGGGTAGTACATGCAAGAGACTCCGATACTTAAGTTAGCCAGGGTTTAAAACAGGGTTTTATGTAGATTGAGTTCTGAATATATCTGATGGTATCAGTATATTTATAGTAGAATGGATAATCACTTTTTAGTATGGTTCCACCTTTGATGGTGGATAACTGTTCCTCTTTTTTAGGAAAGTGGTGAAGATCTCCCTTTTAGATAAAAAAAATATTTTAAGAATTAGTTACTTAGATAAATAAAACTGAACTTTTAGCGTCACGTCTGACCTCTTTAGATAAGTATAGATAGAACCAAATCTAACATACATTTATTCATTATGAATTTAGCTCTATCTTTGATCAGGATATGACAATAGTCTTGTCATATTTTGTCATATATATATATATATATACTTTTTTCTAGCATTCGAAAATTCATTTCTCAAAACTATACTTGTTTTAAAAGAACTAATTCGTGTCTCAATTTTTTTTGGAATTACTGCATAGCAGGGGGCTCTCTTAAACTTTTGGATAAATGTTGTTTTTGTCTGATATTTTTTCGGAATAATTATTTAATGGAATATAGCTATGTTATGTGCTATAGGCTTATTTTAGAATAAAGTATATTTTTTATCTTTAAAATTTGATAAAAATTTTAAAAAATATTATTAAATTTCATTTTGTTTCAATTTTGTCCTAAAAATTTTCGATTTACATCAAATATACTATCAATAAATTTCATAAGAACAACTTTCAACACAAACAAATCAAACATAATTTTCATGCATTATTGTTAAATTGGTTTTAAATTTTTTGAAAATTTACCTGTTAAAAATATATTTGATACAAATAAAAAACTTGTGACAAAATTAAAACAAAATAAAATTTAGGTTATTTTTAAAATTTTTATCAAATTTGAAGGACAAAATATTCTTTACTCTATATTTTAAGAGTTTAATAATTTTTTTTAAAACTTTTAATATTTAAAAGAATATTTTTAAAATATCTTTAGCGTAGATATTAGCAATTATTAATATTATTTCCAATATTCTTTTGTTCTATTTGTGTTTTTAATGTGTCAACAATTACAAATGAATATTGCATTGGGGGGTACAAAACGGTCATGGTAACATTATTTTCAATACGGCTTAAGGTAAAAAGAAAATGGCGTAATTAATCTGTAATAATTGATTATCTATTTCAAGTTATAATTAGTCTGGTGGTAAGTAGCCTTCAAATAAGAGTAAGCACTCAAACTTGATGGTACCACTCAACCACTGTCCACTGACAAGAACATTCTAGTTATTTAATGGATTTAGCCATTTACATCTCCACTTGAGCAGACCCATATAGAAGCCGAACTTGATCATGTTTGCAAAACCAAACCTTAGCATAACAAAGAAGTTATGGAAGCAAGCTGTCTCAAAAGTCAAACACCTTCTATACTGCATCTCAGATATCCACAGTGAGCATCTTGTCTATGCTTGAAAAGCTTTGATAGAAAGCCTTGAAATGCTTGTAAGCAATGTCTATATCTTCCTTCCCACATATTTCTCTTATACTGCAATCCAAGTATAAGCAGACTCAAAACAAGGGAATAAATGAAACATGGAAGTATAAATTGAAGGGGATAACCACTAATGTTCTTAGTGCAAAAAAAACATTCACTAGTACCTGTGCATTGAAAGTTGAGCAATTCCACAGTCAACAGTTCGGATGCCAACCCCAGAAGCCAGTATTGGACCTATGGTTGATCCACATCCCATATCATTTCTAACCACAAATTCCTGCATGTAAACAACCATGCGAAGTTCGGTTAATGCACTTTGAAATTATTCCATGCCCTTGAAGTACTCAGGTAAGCTACATGAATTGAAACGAATAGTTGAAGACATGCATTCTCATCTGCATATAGTTTCATGTTAGATAAATAATGCATCAGCTGGAACAAATGTAAATCAATAATAGTTAAAGAAATGACCTGAGTTGGTAGGTTATGAATTTTTCCAACTTCTTTAAAGAGAAAAGATGTGACTCCACTGGTAGCATATCGCTGGTTCGCATTGTGTTTAATGACAAGCCCTTTCTGCAGCTCTGGTCGGTGGTGTTCTTCATGCTTATCCATAAAATTTGGATGAACTCCATGAGCCATATCTGCAGAGACTATTATATAGAACCCACAAGATACTTTAGTGGACTTCTCCAGATTTTTATGTCAAACATTAAGAACTTAAAATTGCTACTGCTTATACACCAAAATAAAGATACCTATTCTACATTGAATATACATATTTTTATAAGTATTTACTTCTTACAAATTGTTGGCCAAAACTAATATGCACACCACAATATATTCACAACTGCAGCCTTGCAATTGACTCAATTGAATATACAGACTTGTGGTATCAACTGAGGTAAGAAATTTACTGCATTATGGCATACCAAGAAATGATTGGCGAATAGTACGCTCGAAAGAACTTTCACCAACATGGTTATTTGCTAAGTCTCCAACTATGCGTCTTATGGCCTGAAACATGGTAGGTGCACCAGCTCCTTGAATAGAACCTGAACCCACCTAAATAGGAGCTGTTAGAAATAGCATCAAGAAATGATGCAAGGTGAATTATCATGATCTGCAAAGAATTTGTCATGATCACTTTAATTTCCTACTGTCATTATCACAGTGGTTGTCCACACACGATGGATGCAAGTAGTTGGCGCATTTAGTTAGTGAGCGAAATTTGGAGTCTACCAAATGATATAAAGCAAAGAAATTAATCAAGAAAAGGATACCTCTTCATTGTCAAACAAAGCAACCATCCGAACTGCATGCTCTGATGCTAAGTCACCAGGAGATTCGCATGAATCAATAAGTGCTCTTAACGCACAATAACTTGAAGCAAGATTGTCTAGTCTTCCAGAAAATATGAATTCGTTGTTTCCACCACCAAGGCAGCTAGGTTGAGTATCACAAACATTTAGTTCAACACTCACTATGTCATCAACATCACAGTTCAACTCATCCGACAATACCTGAGAATCAAAGCCCAAGAATATTTTAAATAGTAATAAGCAATAGATAGGTAAGCTAGAATTAAAATCATGACAGATTAATTATTTCAATTCCATTCCAATCTCAGCATATCAATTGCTAAACAGCAAATATCAATCTAGTTTGACTTAGAAACTAATTCTCAAATCCAAAGTACTAAAAGCACTATCTCGAACATACAAATAGATGGGTAACACACATGAAGACATGTTTCATCACTTATTTTGACATTATAATTTCCGTGCAGTGTTCCTTGCTACTTCATTTTACTTCCAAGCTTCTGCTGCTTAAACCATTCGGTTATTTTCAAATGTGCTTTTATCTAATTTAAGATAGAAAATTAAAAAAATTACATGCAATCATCCCTTTCTGTGAAAGAAAATATTTATTTTTGTGTCTTCCTAGACATTACCATGCATTTGGATGTAAAAATCCAATGCAACCAATTAATTGATATATAATTCTCCTATAGTATATAAAATGTAAAATTAAGTTGTCGGGTTTTCAGAGACTATAAACTACTACATGGATTGTAACTTCACAAGGGATCAATGTTTATTATATTACAGTCAAGTACAAGTCAAACATGCTAGAAACCACAAACCAGAAATTCTAGCCTAAAGTACGATATTGATTTCTAATGTTGCTCGTCCTGAAGATGTCTATATTTATTTCTATGGTACCAGGCCTTTGATGACATTCTTTAGGTTACCTCACAAGGAATCCTGTGTTATAGCAACTACAAAATTATTACAATTCATGTTTGGCAGCACATTAAGAATTTTGATTTCTTCTACTCTAGACTGTACTATATAATTGAAATGAAACATAGAACAATAGTTCTGGCATGCAACTACTGTGAGGCTATATGAAATCAATATCTTTTTTAATAGATTATGCATGGGTTATTCTCCTCTGGTACTCAAATATTCAACTGAAGTTTAAATAGTTAGAATCGATGAACATATCAGTTTGTTCAAACAATTAAGGGGTACTTAATATTCAAATGGAAAGACGGAAAAACAATAGATACCTGCATCAGCAGTGGGTGATGAGAAGATTTAGATGACATTGCAGTACTCTTTTCTTTTGATTCCAAAGAAGTTTCTTCATGTTTCATTGAGAGTAAAGGGAGAAGATGAGTCTCTAGATTTGGTTTAAATCCATCCTGGTTCACTGTGCTATACAAAAAAAAAAAAAAAAGAGGTTGATGAAAATAAAAAAGAATCAGCAAGCATGCATGATTCTGTGCCATAGCATTACCATATGGCAAAAAAGAAAAAATCAATAATGTGGGTGGGGGTAATAGGAAAAGCAGACAAATTCCTCTATAACTCAAATAATGTGATATTTAAAGCCATAAATTGCTTCTGTATGCAGAAAAGTGCTAGCAGTGAAATCCAAACAATTATAGTGAAATTCAAACTAATCATTGAAGCATTTCAACTCAGTGCAACTAGAACGAATATATCTATATCATGAATTGACCATGACAATGTGCAAATAGAACTAAAACTTTCACAATTGTATCATTAATGGAAGAAGATTGTACCGATCAAGATGAATGGCAAGGGTGGGTATGCGCAACAGAGGCCTCTTCACTTTGACAAGCTTATGCAGATAAGCATTACCACTACCACTCCTCACAATGACCCTCCCTGCAACACTCAGATCCCTATCAAACCAAGTGTGCCACAATCCACCTCCATAGGTTTGCACATTGACCATCGAATATGCCGATTTGGTCGATGCAGATCTTGGCTTCAGCTTCAGACAAGGACTATCCGTGTGTGCAGCTATGACATGAAAACCATCACCAACATTGTACCTTAAACACAAAAATAGCACACAATTCAAACCAACCAACCAAACAAACAAACAAAAATATATATTGATTGTAGTCAAAACCATAGGTATCCTCCTATAGGAAACAATCCTGCTCGAGACTATGATCACTAGAGCGGCATATCTCTCGTTACCAAGTTTTAAAACAACTGCATACCTATAAGACAGAACCCAAAACCTGTGGTTAAGCTAGCACAGCCTCCCATCCTGCCAGCTGAACTAGGCTCTGGTTGGTAGCCATATTCAAATCGTTTTATCAACTACAACAGTATGAAAAATGATACTTTGAACATGGTTTTAAATACCTAATTGGACATCATATGAATCGGTAAAATCAAGCATGGATTTCTATTGGTTTCTAGTGTTATGCACAAGTAATAGAATGTAACAGTAATAGTGATAAAAGAGGGGGGAAAAACGAAAAACAAATTTTGATTGTGGAAGAAGCTGAAACTGAAGGAAAGGGGAAGCACATACTTTTGTCCAATGGCGAAAGCAATTAAGCAAGACATGTTTCTGGTGAAGAAGTAGCGTCCACCGGGCTTAAGGTCCCATTCTTCGTTCTCCTTAAGAAGCTGAAACCCCGCAGCCACGAGTTGGCGTTTTGCCTCGGCGGTGGCGTGGAAGTGGGTCCATGATTCGTTCAGATAATCGAGCAAATCGGCCACAATGGAATTGGAAAGGGTGCTGTTGCTGTTTGTGGCGCATGAAAATGAGCGGAGGCGCGTGGCGCGAGTGGGGAATGGAAGGGAAAGTGGTTGGTTGAAGAATGGCGAAGAATAACAAGAACGATAGTGGAGTAACGTATGTGGCCGAGTTATCAGTGCCATTGTTGATTACTCTTCTCCAATCTTTCACTCTCTCTTTCGATTACGCTTACAAAGATTTAGAGCCACTCTCTTTCTCTTTCTCTTTCTCTTTGTCTATTTTATTTTTATTTTATTATATGAAATTTAAGCTAATAAATCTAAAATTGATTTGTGGGGGGAGTTAGTTGAATTTATATATGCTCGAATGGCAAGTATAAATAACACAATTAAAATAAATTATTATTTTTATCGGAAAAGCTCTTCATCCATGTAATTTTTTACATGGTTATTAACCAAGTAATTTCCTCCACACGCGCGTCCCTCACCCCTCACTCGTTTATCATACACGCGCTACATATAACGTGCTACAACCTAAAGTTTTGCTCAACTTAAACCTTGTGCTGCAACGTAAACCTCCTTCTCCTTCTTTCTCTGCTCGCGTTCTTCCTTATTGATCTGCATTGCCTTCGTCGTTCTCCTCTGGTCGCGTTCATCTTCTCGTTTTCTTATTTCGATCTGGTTGCATTTATCTTCTTCCTATTCTTCTTCGTTTTCTTCTTCGATCTACACTTCTGAATCGAAACAATAAATGACTCAACTTCAAATCAGGAGAGCGATTTGGATTACTCTTCTGAAACGAATCAAACTGACAAAGTTTGGATTATTCAATTTTGAATCAAATTGAATGGAATGCAATTGCTAATTTGAATTGAATTAAATGGATGGAGGTGTACTGAATTGAATTGAATTGAATTGATAATATGTAAATTGTAAGCAGAGTTATTTGAATTTGATTTTATATAATGGATTATGTTTCGTTCACTCAGTACTATACAATTGTTTCACCATGAGTACTGTGTTCAGTTCACCATGAGTACTGTATTCGGTTCATTCTGCAGAAAGCTGTTTGAATTTGATTTTATATAATGGATTATGTTTCGTTCACTCAGTACTATACAATTGTATTGTGTTCAGTTCACCATGAGTATTGTGTTCGGTTCATTCTGCACTATTCAAAACTCTTCTTCCTCACCTTCTACTGCTTCTTCACCAGAGAGAAGGAGGAAAAGACAAAAAAATACAGCAATAACAACAACAAAAAGAATGACGATAAGGAGAAAACCCGTGAAGAAGAAGAAGGAACGCGAAAAAGGAGGAGAATGAGGAACGCGAAGAAGAAGACGCTCCATGCGTAAACGAGCGTGAGAAGAAGAAGAAGAAGAAGAAGAAGAAGAAGAAGAAGAAGAAGAAGAAGTGTGGGGGAGAAGAAGTTTTAGGCAAGAGCGATTTCTTGTTTGTTGGGCGCGTGTATTTTATGTTTCATTTAATGGTATTGGATTTTTTTGGTGTTGGGCCAACTTGGTTACATGGTTTCATGGATGTGTAGCATCCCTCTATTTTTATTTTTAAAAAATTAAAAATTTAGAAGATTGAAAAATAATTTTATATCAAAAATAAAAGTTACTATTTTTATCATGACAAATTTATCTATTACAAAAATTTAACGCTTAAATACTTTTATCACATAAAAAATATTTTTTTTAGAAATGCTCTATATCCAAGTAGTTTCACGAACCAAGTCCAACCAAATATTTTAGAGTTATGCACCACTTATAATATACTTTTAATGCAAACTTCCCTTTGTTCATTCCTCTTCAACGTAAACCTTTCTTTACCTAATTTCTCTGTATTTTCGTTTGATTATTGTCTCTTTCTCTTCGAATTTGTGTTTTTTTCTTTGATTTCCTTGTATTCTCCTCGGATTTTGTTCTCTTTCTCTTCAGATTTTTTATCTGCATTTTTTTAAAATCGAACAGTGTAATTAAAATCGTTTAGATTTTGCGTGTTCCAAAACAATGCATGATTTAAATTCAAATCAGTTGATTGAGGGTGATCTGTATTATTCTTCTAAATCAAATCAAATGGATGAGGTTTGGATCGTTCTTAATTTTATCTAGTTTCATTCTTCAACAATTTTGAATGGAATGGAATGGAATGGAATCTAATGTAATTGAATAAAGTGATAATGAATAATTTCATTCTTTGCTAAAATCAGTGTTGTTTATGAATTTGAATTTAGATAGAATGCAGGAGTTTTTGAATTTATAGAATGTATAATTTTTTATTCATTTGTTATTACACAATGATATTGTTATAATAATATTTCGGTTCATTTGCAGTTCGGATGTGTTATCGATGAACAATTGTCCCAAAGGTTGGATGACTTTCAAGACAAATTGAATGGAATGGAATGAAATTTAATGCAATTGAATAAAGTGAGGTAACATTGATTTGTTTTTTATTAAGTTGTTTTTGCATGTTAGTACATTTGTTAATATATGATTTACTTCTTTTGCAGTTAAATTTTTTAGATGGTGGATCAATGATTGAGTCAAGCTCCAGTCTTTATCATACACATACACAGGATATGAATTATCCTGGAGAGGATATGACACACTATGATAGAAGTTTTAGTGTTAAGTAAAATAAATTTCGGTTCATTTATGTTTTACTCATATAATATTTTTTTCTTTGATGAAAATGAGGGTTAATTTCTGATTTGTGTTATGTTTTATTGAATAGTTATTTTTTGGTTTTTCAAATTAGTTTCTGCAATTGTGTTGTGGTAAACAGTTTAGGTGTTTATTAAAATAAATTTCAGTTCATTTATATCTAAATTTCGATTCATTTGTATTTTTACTGCTGTTAAGGTTTGATAAATACATTCAATCCATTTAATGTGAACCTAGATTCATTTAAATTAGTGTGATCTCGATACAGTCCAAACATTTCCAACAAATAAATCAAAAGAAATTTAAGAAAAGATTTTTAAATATATATATTAACATTTACAAAGAGTCAAAGAAGTGTTTGCCTCTTTACAATTTCTTACAAAATAGTGTTCAAGAATGTCAATAGAAATTCAGTACAATTTAAAAGATCGAACATATTTACTTTCTATATCCCCAGAGGATAATCTACAGAAAGGACTTGAGAGGGCAGCGGATGACTTTGAGATTCTTATGCCTTCAGATCACTCAATGACTTTATCTCTCAATTTATTTATCTTGTCTAAGAGAATGGTTGGACCATATTTATGCCTGAAAGCATCAACTTGTTCCTAGAATTGAAAGAAATTTATTAATATGTATTAATTTAGAAGTAGAGGATCAACTATGTTTCATGATATTTACCTGTTTTCAATTTTTACATGTGTATTTTTTTTTTTTTATCTTTTTGGGATTGATTGTTTTCAGCCATTTCATGACGTATATTTCGCAATCCTAACTAATAAGAAATAAGAAAATAAAATATGATTAATAGGATAGACACAGAAAAGTATAGTAAAACATATTAAATAACACTACTATAGTAAAGAATAATAGAAAGATTAATACGGTATTTGTTGACCGCTGATCGAAATATATGGTGCCTCAACACTTAATTTGATCAATACTTAACAACAGCATCAAGTGAACCTCAGTTAATTGATCACAAATGAACTGAAATTAGTTCAGATTTGAACAAGCAGATAAAAAGATTCAATCATTAATAAAAACACATCAAATTCATTTTTAGATCTAAATGAACCTCAAATAAACTAAAAAATGAACCAAAATTATTTAATAATGGTACCAGAAAAAATCAGAACCAATAAAGATGTTAGCAAAATATTATAGTGAAAGAAAAAAGCTTTATATCCTAACATTCATTAAAAAAGAGAACGAAAATAGTTACCAAGTACTAAACATATCACTTGACAAAAATTGTGCATTGTATACAAATCATGCTTTTCTGTCATTATGTGAAACATAACAGGATTATAGTGAAAGATAAAGTTCACTAAGGCCATCACAGAAAGGTATAGTACTTAATTGACCATGAACATTAAAATGATCCCAAGCTTTTTCTAAAATATACTCACATATTTAAAACTATTAGTAAATTCGATTGAACATATCCAAACAACACTTCATTATTAAAGTAAATAGCTACTTTTTATAGCTAACAGCACAGTTTTCATGAACGAAAAAGAACCTTACAAAAAAATGGAAACCCCTAACAAAAAACCTGACCCATGACATCATTCTCCTTTAAATGAACCAAAATTATTTATCAAAACCAATAAAAATGTTAACAAAATATTGCAGTGAAAATCACAACTAACACGTATACTGTAAGAAAAATTGCATCTTATTATAAATTATTCAATTGTATACAGCTGACAAATATCAGAGCTATAACTAACTAAACAAGCACACATGAACAAGTTCAGCAAATTCAAGTGAAACGAAACTAAATGAATATCAATTAAACTAAGAAATGAATCGAAATTACTTCAGGAATAAAAAATTTGGTCAATACTTAACAACAACATGAAGTGAACCTCAGTTAATTTACAAATAAACCGAAATTAGTTCACATTTGAACAAGCAGTCAAAAAGACTCAATCATCAACAAAAATACATCAAATTCATTTTTGGATCCAAATGAACCTCAAATAAACTAAGAAATGAACCGAAATGATTTATCAGAACCAATAAACTAACAATACAATTTTCATGAACGAAGAAGAACCTTACCAAAAAAAATGGAAACCCCTAACAAAAAACTGACACATGACATCATTTTCCTTGAAATGAACCAAAATTATTTATCAGAATCAATAAAGATGTTAGCAAAATATTGCAATGAAAATCACAACCAACACATATACCGTAAGGGAAATTGCATCTTATTATAAATTATTCAAGTGTATACATCTGACAAATATCGGAGCTATAACTAACTAAAACAGCACATATGAACAAGTTCAGAAAATTCAAGTGAAACAAAACCAAATGAACCTCAATTAAACTAAGAAATGAACCGAAATTTAGTCGCAAATGAACTGAAATTACTTAATCAAACGAAACCAAATGAACCTCAATTAAAATACAGCACAACTACTACAGTTTCATTCGATGCCCTAGTTACAGAGAAAAACAAGAAAAAATTGAATCAGAGAAACTCGATATACTAAATGAACGAACTCGATCCACTAAACTTCAAACCAAACTAGTGAAAATGCGAGAAATGTGAAGAATAAAATTGAACATAATGAACAAATAGTTTTGTCAGTACCTTGAGGAATCTTTGTTGTTCTTTTTCTGTGTTTTTTGTTGATGATCTCAAACGCGGCATCAAATTTTTCTGTAGTTTTTGCAGAGAATTTGAAAGATTTTTGAGATATTTTGAGAGAGATTTCAAATTCTTTTGTTGCAGTTTTGAGTAGGAGATATGAATGATTTTTCATATTAGAGCGCGAAGAGAGAGGTAACATTTGTTTGGGGTTTCGGGCGCGTGTTACACGCTTTCTTAATGAGAGTGATTTCTGTTGGTGTTAGACCTACTTGGTTGGACTTGAATGACAATAAAGCTTGGATGTGTAGCAAATCTGATAATTTTTATGAATAAAAATGATAATTATTCCAACTTATTACATTATTTGTATATGTTATGAATATCATTAGGTTATGTCCGGGGATTTTAGGAAAAATCCCATGTACAATACTTTATATATGGACCGTAATTTGTTTAATTTTAATTTGTTTGATTCTCTATTTTCGATACAAAAATTAAGATAATGTGTATTGTGTATGGTCTAAATAACAAGTTATCAAATGGTGTTGGAACAGAATATATGGATTGGTAATAAACAGAAACTCATCGGGTAAAAAGGAGAAAAAAAAGTCTCATTTTAGGTGAAAGACTATCATATAGGAAAATAGATAAGGAATATGGTAGATGATTGGGAAATGGGAGTTAGTTAGGCTTCAAGGGAATAAAATGTAATAAGGAATAAGATAGTGGACTGACAAATCCCATTTGTAGGATTTATCTTGTATTAATTTTTGGGGATTTTATCACCTTTTACCCATATTTATTCAAGAAATAGCATGGTTTTGTATATTCTCCTTTAATTGTGCTTGAATGTGAAAACATGCTTTTTAGGACTCAAAATAGCTAAATTTATTTCACCTTGATTCTATTAGATGCCTTGATATGTTTGTTAAGTGATTTAAGGTTTAGGAGGCAAAGAGTGGATCAAGGGAATGAAGAAAGAAAGCATGAAAAGTTGGAGAACTCATGAAGAAATGAAAGAACCGGAAAGCTGTCAAGCCGACCTCTTTGCACTTAAACGACCATAACTTGAGCTACAGAGGTCCAATTGATGCGGTTCCAGTTGGGTTGGAAAGCTAACATCCGGGGCTTCGAAACGATATAAGATTTGCCATAGTTGCATCGCGCATAGGGGCGCGCACGCGCACGGTACGCGGACTCGCCGATGGTGGCACATGACCCACTTAATGCAAACGTGGCCAGCGATTTTAGAAGCCTTGTGGGCCCAATCCAACTCATTTCTGATGCTATTTAAGCCAAGGATTGAAAGGGAATCAACATACTTTTACATACTTTTCATACTTTAGAAGTTAGTTACCATTAGTTTAGTTTTAGCTTAGTTTAGTAGTGAGAGTTAGTTTCTAGAGAGAGAAGCTCTCTCTTCTCTCTAGAATTAGGATTAGAATTAGGTTTAGTTTTTAGATCTAGGTTTTAATCTTTGCTTTCTTCCACTTCTATCTCTCAACTCTTTGTTGCTACATTCAATCTTCTTCTATTCCTTTGTTGTAATTTCCTTTATGTTGTTCTTATACTTTGTTGTAGATCTAGTATTGTTCCTTCTACATTCTTCCAATTCAATAAGAGGTAATTCATAATAAATGTGTTCCTTTTGATTGTTGTTGTTAATTCATTGCCATAATTGTTGTTAGATTCTATTTTTGTTATCAATTTACTTTGCTTTTCTTTTATGTCTTCCAAGTGTTTGATGAAATGCTTGGTTGGATTTTAGTGTAGATTTTGTTCCTCTTGGCCTAGGTAGAGTAATTAGTGACACTTGAGTTATCTAATTCCTTTGTTGATTGATAATTGGAGAGATTGCTAATTGGTTTGGAGTGCACTAAAGCTAGTCTTTCCTTGGGAGTTGGCTAGGACTTGTGGCTCAAGTCAATTCATCCACTTGACTTTTCTTTAATTAGTAAGGGTTAACTAAGTGGTAGCAATGAACAATTCTCATCACAATTGAGAAGGATAACTAGGATAGGACTTCTAGTTCTCACACCTTACCAAGAGCCTTTTATAGTTGTTAGTTTATTTTCATTGCCATTTACTTTTCATGCTTCTTATCCAAAATCCCAAAGTAACTCATAACCAATAACAAGACACTTTATTGTAATTCCTAGGGAGAACGACCCGAGGTCCAATACTTCGGTTTATAAATTTTAGGGGTTTGTACTAGTGACAAACAACTTTTTGTATGAAAGGATTAGTGATTGGTTTAGAAACTATACTTGCAACGAGAATTCATTTGTGAAATTCTATACCATCAAAAATCCACTCATCATGGACAGAGAAGATTTATCTAAAGGTATTGAGGAATCATTCTCCCTGGACTCGAATCAGAGTAATTTTGGTATCGTTGTTACTGCAATTATTTAATTATATTCAACTTTCCATTTTTCCATTTTCATTTTTACATTGCTGTCATCAATTGATTGTTAAGCTTAACATTTGGTACTCTCGTTGAGAGGTTTTTGATATGGAACCAGGAACTCTGCTATCCCACTTAAAGGACGCCTATCAATAACATCGATATGAAATTGTAGCACTTCAGAGAGGTTAACTTGAAACCATTACTCATATCAGTGATACTTATAACAAAATTAGGTCGGTGGAGTCGTCAATCAAAAGTGTTGATAAGTTGCTCAAGAAAAGCTTGAAGCTTAAGCAAGTCATCCTAGATCATGATGAGATTCTCGAAATTGTTGATTCCCCATTCGGTGCCCATCCATCTCGATGGCCAAAGGGAGTCCAAGCTGAATTTCTTATTTTTTATGACAAAGGAGTGGAGAAATGGACTTTTCACACTCGCAAGTATTTTGAGCTATATGCTATCCCAAAGACATAGAGGGTAAGGTTATTGCCGTTCCATCTATCGGGTCTAGCTTATACGTGGCATCATTGGTGTGCAAACAACGGTATCACGTACATGTGGGAAGAAATTTTAGAAGCACTGAACACCCGATTTGGCAACATCATCTTCCATGATCCCAAGGTGACACTGAAAGAACTCTGACACCAGTCAACGATGGCAGATTATCAAGTTCAATTTGAGGAGCTCTCAAATCAGGCATCCAGATTGGCGGAAGATTGGATAATTTCACTCTTCGTTGCAAGACTGAATGACACACTCAAGTGTGAGCTCATGCTCACCAAACCTAAGTCGTACATGGAGTTTGTTTCCTTGGCCAAGCTTCACGAGCAGAAACTCCAAGCGACCGCTATCAATCTTCGACCTCACAGTCAACGTACTAGTATCGGCAGTACAAGAGCAACACCCAAGACTATGCATCCTTCATTACTGTGCTCCCCAGCGTCATTGTCATTACCAATGTCAACAAAATCCTTGGTACAAGAAAATGTTTCTTCTAATACACCACAGGGGGAGGTACTCCTAATCACTGGCGCATCTCAGCCGTAGAAATTAAGCAACGAAGAGACAAAGGACTATGCTATTATTGTGATGAGAAGTATTCAGTGGGGCACATGTGTAAGTCCTCATATTTGTTATTGGTTAAGGGTGAAGATATGGAGGAACTTCTCCGTGGGGTACCCAGTGAGCCAGCCAATTTAGAGGATGGCATTTCTTCAATTGAGGACGGTGTGGTGGAGATTAGTTTCAATGCGATCGTGGGGGTGTACCACCCTAAGACCATACATATTGCAGTAACCTGTGATGGGAACCTTGTGACAATGTTAGTGAATGGGGGTAGTACTCATAACTTCATGAAAGCAAACACAGCAAAAAAAGTTGGCTTATCGATCTCTCAAGTTCCTCAGTTGAAATGTTTATGTGGGTAATGGTGAGTGCATCGGTTGTGTTTCAAAGTGTAATTCTGTGCCGTTGCATATGCAACGATTCGATTTTTTATGAGGCATTCATCCTAGACATCAAAGGGGCAGACATAATGGTAGGGGCACAATGGCTGATGCAGTTGGGAGATGTCACCATGAACTACCTAAATTTGAGAATGGAATTTATAGTAGGAGAGGTGGTTGTTAAGCTATAAGGAGAGCAATTATTCCAACCAGAAGCCATTGGGAGCAAAACTCTAAATAAAATGGTTTCAGCAAATGTCATAGCTTCTTTTCTTCACTTGAAGGTTTTAGAACCTTCTGATCCTGTTACCAAAACCACACAGAAAGATTAACAAGCACAACAATTATTGGAAGAATTTCAGGATGTATTCAAGGAACCTTACCACCACCAAGGAAGATAGTACCATATACACCTTCAACAAGGGGCTGAATCGGTGAATGTTCACCCTTATCGTTACCCGCAATGTAACACCGTAACTTTTATCAACTCATGATCATACTAAAAGTCCGAGCACTAATTACCTATATTCCATTAATTATATACTATCTTTATTTAATATTGAGCCTTCGCGAATACAAACCGATACTTTAATTAAGAACTCGAAAGGAGACTTTATTTTAAATCACTTAACTATAAAAATATATATTCACATAGCTTTATATACATAGACTTATGTCAAAGAACCTCAATTACAAATCCTACCCCTTTAAAAACTAAAAATAATAAACGATAAGGGGAAAATAAATTCTAACAACTCAACTCGTGAATATAATCTGCTATGCTCCTGTAGCTCCGCACAAAACCTTCGCACCTGTAGTTGAAAGGGGTGAAAATAGGGGGTAAGAACTGGAGAATTCTTAGTAGGATCGGGGTTAGAAGTTTAGTTCATTTTATATATACTTGGTCAGCAATAACAATCAACAAGGGACAATCCAATTCAACAATTATAGAATACAGAATTCAAGTAGCCATTTACCACACCCACAATCACAGGAAACACACTCACAAACAAATATGCGCAAACAAGTATGATGCATGTCTATTCCTATCGTAGGTAATGAGGTCATTTGTCGGTTTCGACCCGCACCCGACGCAATCCAACTCGCAAGTCAGATAAGGCATTCCAGCGGCATAACCACTACAAGGTTCCAACCTCTTGCAGGCGCTGATTCTCCAGCTGAAGTATGCCGAACATGACCTCCACAAGTACTTGCAGGCGCTGATTCTCCAGCTGAAGCATGTGACCCATGTTCCTGGAAGCCATTCCACATTTACGGGCATTCTCGCACAGTCATTCATATACAAAGCCCACGGCTTATCATTTATCCTTCGACACCTTAACCATACTATTGTCACCCTCTCGTGACCTTCCCATAATCGCACGTGCCAATTTATCTTCTCTTTTTCTTTTAAAACCAAAACTACCTCTTTATGACATTCTCCAAAACCCTTAAAATAATTTCACTTAAATCAATTCTAATATAAAAAAAATTATAAAATCAAACCAATTAGAAATCCAACCGCTTCCAAAATCAAACCGATTCCAACAGCAAAAATCATTTCTTTAATAATTCAAAATCAGTTAATATGATTCTTAAAGCTTTTGAGAATTCCATTTTTACTCCCAAAATAATCAAAATATCCTAGCTGGCTACTCATACATAACTGAATCAAAATCTCAAGCGAACAACAATAATTCAACATTAACTCATTCAAATTCAAGCAATATTCAACCAAATCAACGTTCACTTATCAAATTCATGTATTATAAAGTTACCAAACTCTACCTCCGTATGAAATCAAAATAGTCGAAGCTCCAGAGAAACTTTCTGATTGCGCTGCCGAAGAAGAAAATGTCAGGAATCGTCTGTGCCTCCTAGATCTCCAATTGGCCAAACTCAAGGGGAAGAGGAGCTATGTCACCGTCAACTTCTACCGACAAAAGAAATGCCAACGTGTAGAGGAGAAGGATACGAACACTTTTACCAGATTAGATTTTTTATTGGAGTTATGGATCGCAAAAAAATCAAAGCTTGAAGGTCACGGTTCCATGGAGGTCTCCATGTTTTCACGTTCTCTCTCACTTGGTTCTTTCTTGGCTTCAGTGGTATTGAATGAATAATAATAACTAAAGATTGATTGACGAGGAATGACTAATAATAATAATAATAATAATAATAATAATAATAATAATAATAATAATAATAATAATAATAATAATAATAATAATAATCAATTTAATTTTTGTTTGTCAAAATAATTTTTAATAAATAAATCAAACTAATAGAATAATAAACTTCAATAATCATAAAATTTTATTTAATTATTTTTGGTAAAAATAATTTTCTTGAAAATAAAACCTCAACAAATATAATGACTCATAAATAATTAATTATTTAATTTTCAAAAATTGGGGGTGTTACACGCAATACCAAAAAGAGGAAATTGAGAAGTTAGTTGAAGAAATGTTATAAGCTGGAGTTATTAGAGAGAGTCATAGTGCCTTCTCTAGTCTGGTTTTACTTGTGCGCAAGAAGGACGAAAGCTGGCGATTTATGTGGATTATCGTGCCCTTAATGCGTTTACTATTAAAGATAAGTTTCTGATACCAAAAATTGATGAGATTCTTGATGAGCTTTGTAGGGGTGACTATTTCTCTAAAATTGATTTGCGTTCTGGCTATCATCAGATTAGAGTGAATGAAGGAGACATTTCCAAGACAGCTTTTCACACACATCTTGGCCACTATGAATTTGTGGTGATACCGGATTAACTAATGCTCTTTTTACATTCTAGACCACTATGAACAAAGTATTATGTCCTTACCTCCAAAAATTTGTGGCAGTGTTCTTCAATGAAATACTTGTTTATAGCCGATCCAAGGAGGAACACCTTGAACACTTGCGGATAACTCTAACGGTGCTGCAGCAACATTATTTTGTTGCCAAATTGTCTAAGTGTGTTTTCTGCCAATGTCAAGTTGAGTATTTAGGCCATATGGTGAGCCAGGAAGGACTACAACTCGACACTTCAGAAATTACAGCCACTGTTGAATGGCTAAAGCCATCCAATTTGAAGCAGATAAGAGGTTTTCTCTGGTTTACAGGTTATTATCATCGCTTTGTGGCGAGATATGCACATCTTGCTACCCCGTTGACTGATTTGCTTAAACAGAACAATTTTTATTAGGATCAATTGACTAACCTTGGTTTTGAGAGACTTAAGGTGGCGTTAACCCATACTCCTGTGTTGACGCTTTCAGATTTTTCTAAAACCTTTGTAGTGGAAATGGATGCTTCTGGCCATGGAATAGGAGCTGTGCTGTCTCAAAATGGTCAACCCAATTGCATATTTTAGCAAGAAGCTCAGTGGGCGACTCACTGTGGCTTTGATGTATGTTAGAGAACTATATGTTATCACTCAAGCAGTAGCAAAATGGAGACATTACTTATTGGGCCGCCGCTTCTATATCAAAACTGACCACCAAGCCCTTCTCGAGTTAATGAATCAGGTGGTGTTGACCCCTGATTAATAGTACTACCTCCTCAAGTTATTGGGGTTTGATTTCAAAGTGGTGTATAGATTAGGCGCCTCTAACAAGGCAACAAATGCACTATCTCAACAAGAGAAAGAAACTGTACCAGTGTGCTTCCAATTTTTTTCCATTGTCCAATTTTCACTAATACCTTCCTTACTTAGAGCCACAAAAGATGACCCTGAGGCTAAATTGTTGGTCGAACAGTAAATTCAGGGGGAGTTGTCTTTAGACTTATGTGTTCAGGATGGCTTAATGGTGAATCGCAGAAGAATCTGGATGCTGGATGTTGGAGGTCTGTGTGAATAGCTGCTGCAAGAGTTTCATACTACTCTTATGGCGAGACACCATGGCGAGCTTAAAACAAATAAATCCCTTGGCGAGCTATTTTTGTGGCCTAGTTTGCGCAAAAGCATTCATAAATTTATTCAAGAGTGTGATATTTGCCAGACAACTAAATACATGACTTCTAAGCAACAAGGACTCCTTCAACCTTTACCTATTCTAAGTGGACCGTAGATGGAGTCATGGAACTCTCCATGGACTTCATTGCTCAATTACCGAAATCAACAGGCTACTCAACTATTTTGGTGCTAGTGGATTGATTTAGCAAGACTACGCATTTCGAACCACAACGAGCAGGATTCACAGCAAGTACAATGGCAAGAATTTTTATTGGATTGGTGGTCAATCTCTACGGTTTTTCTTCCACTATCGTCTTAGATTGGGACCCCTTGTTCCTTAGTCGATTCTGGCGCAATCTATTCGAGTTCAGTGGCACCCAGTTACATTACAGCACGGCTTACCACTCGCAGAGTGATGGCCAAACCGAGGTGACAAATTGTTCTTTGGAGCAATACTTCTGCGCTTTTTCACACTCTCAACCTCAACAATAGGCATTTTTTTACTATGGGCAAAATTTTGTTATAATAGCTCCTTCCATTCAGCTATTCAAATGACTCCACATGAAGCCCTGTACGGATTTCCAATGAATTTGCCACCAGGATACACCCTGGGAACCTCGCCAATTCTGGAAGTCAGTTTGTTCTTGCACACGTGAGAAATTCCAAACGATGAGCTTTCCTATTACCTACACCAAGCAAGAAGTTGCATGAAGAAACAAGCAGACAAAGATCGAAGGGATAAAGAGTGGGTGATTGGGTACTGTTGAAACTCAGGCCCTACTGACAGCTTTCTCTCTTCGCAAGGAACACTTGAAGCTTGGCCGCCATTATTTTGGCCCTTACCAAGTGACAAGCAGAGTGGAAAAGATAGCTCATTGACTTGCCTTGCTAGAAGGAAGCACGATCCATCCTGTGTTTCACATCTCCATGCTCAAAGAATTTCATGGATCCCCTATTCTTGCAATGACACCTGCGATGTTTCAGCCAACACCAACGGAAATAATCGGCATTTGGTTGATAGAGATGGTGTGTCAGTGGAACAAGTGCTGGTGGATTGGGAGGGGTTACCAAGGGATGAGACAACTTGGATAGATCTTGAGGAGTTTCTTAGACTATTCCCTGATCTCAACCTTGAAGACAAGGTTGTTTTGAATGAGGGAATAGTTGATACAACTATTGGGTCACACCTACAGAACCATCATCCTGGCCCACAGGGGTGTACATGGACCGGGGCACACCGGGTTTAGCTTAACCCAGATCCGATCCGAAATATAGACCGGGTCTAATTTTTAGACCCTAAACCAATCCTAGACCCGATGAAACCTACGCACCTTCGGGTCGAGTAAAAATCGGGTAAAAACCGAGTAAAAACCGGGTCTTTAGCATGTAAAAATTACCTAATCTCCAACCATTATTTCACAATTCACATAGTAAAATTCACTTAAAAAAATATAACAAGAACCAACCCTTCTCTAAAATTAAAGCATAACCATAATCAATATTAATATTGTCTAATAACACCAAATATTTAAATCAATACAAATAACACAATATTATGCATTTTAAACATAAAACATTAACTTATAATCTTATAATGACTAATAACACAAAATATTAAGGTTTACAATATTTAAATTTCACATAAGAATAGTCATAATCTATCACTAATAACACAAAATATTAATTGTGTATGATGACCGGAACGAGTTCGGGTGACCTGAGTTATGGTTCGGACCCGACCCGAATAATGACCGGGTCTATTTTTGAGATCCTTACCCGGCCCTAAACCCGATGAAATCACACTAAATTAGCCCCCTAAAGTGTTCGGAGTCGGACCGGGTCTTCGGGTCGGGTCGGGTCAGGTACACCCCTACTGGCCCAAATAAAGAGTTATCAAATGGTGCTGGAACATGACATAGGTTGGTAATAGACAGAGGTCCATCGAGTAAGAGGGAGAGAAAAATCCTATTTTGAGTGAAGGACTATCATATGAAAAAATAAATAAGGAGCATGATAGATTATTGGAGAATAGGAGTTAGTTAGGATTAAGAGGAATAAAATGTAATAGAAAATAAAATAATAGACAAAGAAAATTTACCTAAGGGTATTGAGGAGTTTTTCTCCCTAGACTCGAACCAAGGTGATTTTTGGTATCCTTGTTACTGTCGTTCTTCAATTATATTCAACTTTCCATTTTTCCATTTTCATTTTTACATTGCTTTCATCAATTGATTGTTAAGCTTAACAACATAGCCAGAGATAATTTTCTCTCTTATATATCATTCTCTCTTGTTTCTAGGTCTATAACCCAATCCCCCCTCCTTGTTTCGTCTAAACTACAAAATGCAGATATAAGATAAGGAAGATATAATTGTTGTGCATACTACTTCGCTTAATAATATAATAATAATCTTGGTTCTCAAAAACTAGTATAATATGCAGAGGAGGTAACTTGGGTTTGGACTTTGGACGAATTAATTTAATAATAGTCTAGATTGTCATCAAATACTAGACAATAACACCAGATAAATCACGTTTGGAAAATGATCATTGGGGATTAGGCGTGGTAGAATCTATAACCGGATGCATCGGCATAAATATTCCTCAACCCAGCAACAATTGATGCTAACATAATGCACACTCCTATGAATATTGAAGCCTGAAAATTAAACACACAAAATAAATTTTCACAGTCAATGTATGTATAGATCCTTTGGGTTTGTAGTTGTCTTTAGACTAAACGAGTTGATGATGCAAATTAAATCAGGTATCTAAAGCGGAAGTTGCCAATAATGTAATATGAATTGTTGATCATTACCCAATTGATGAACCAGTTGATGCTAAATCTCTTTGGCTTCTTGATTATCAACCACATTATACTTGGAAGCTGGAAGAAAAAAAAAGAGAGAGAGCCGGATATTGTTGACTTCATTATTGGGTTTTGAATTAATTATATTCTTGTAAATTTGACCAACAAAAATAATATTAATAATAATAATGTTACGAGCATGCATTGAGAAATGAAAAGAGAGACTTACAAAATATGAAGTGGGACCAATACCAAATCCACCAAAGAAGCCAAGAAGATCACCAAAGAAAGGGAAAGTCACCCCAATGAATAAGGTACAAGCTGCATGCAATATTATAAACAAACTATGGTAATAACTTCATTGATGAAAGGACTATAATCAATGAGAATTGATTTAATTAAAGCAAAAGGGGTGTGATAGTGGTAGGCTGATATAGATAAATAGTTCTTTCGAGTTTTGACAAAGAATCTCACCTACATAAGCAGATCGAGCAACTAGTCTAAGAGTTAATCCTTCAGGGATGTTTAGTCTTTTACTAATCACCTTCTCAATCAAGTCATAAACAGGCATAGCAAAAACCTAAAATCCATGTTTATATATTACCACATCAATTACTTAACATGAAAACTTATAAAGTATTTTTTTTCACTTTTTCAGTTTTTCTTTATGAAATTCTAAAAACAGAAAAATTAAATAAATCTTACGGTAACATGTAATTTTTTTTCTTGTTTTATAATTCTAATACATTAAATACATCAAAATTTTAAAAAGTTTTTATTATTATATTCAAGATAGCTGAATCCAAATTTATTTAGTCCAAACAAAAAGAACTAAAACATATTTTGTTAAAAAAGTTATAATATATAGTTTGGTTTAGACATACCTGGTAGCTACCAACCATGTGAATGAAGACCATTAAGTTAGCAGAGGCAATAAGCCATTGAGGAGTTTCCAGTGCAATAACCACGTCATCACTAACATCTCTCCCAAAAGCCCAGTAACCTGTTATTGCAACTGGGAAATAGCATATTGCATTTATGAAATATGCAACAATCACACCTTTCCACATTGCAATCTTTGAAGGCTTTTCAGGTGTTGATGGAATTGTGGCCTGAATTTCTAGTGTCACTGCATGCCCTGCAAATGCAAATGAGATTTGACCTAATGCATTGCACACCCCCCATATTAATTCCATTCTGCTGCTACTTTTCTTGTATTCATAGCTAACATTGCTACTTTGCCCTCTGCTCAAACATGCCACCCATGCTATAGTTGAATAGCTGTGTAGTCAAATTAAATTAGCCGTCAAAATTATTAGATATAATTAGTGTTAGGGGTAAAGTACTTTTAGTCCCTAACTTTTAGGTTAAGGATTAATTTCTTTTTTAATATTTAAAATATTTTAATTGATCTTATTTTAATCATTTTATTAAAATTAAGTTTTTTCTTTCAATTTTTTTTCATTATGATTTTTTTTAGATAATGATAAAAGTTATAATTGTATCAATTTTAATCATTTGAGAATAAAAATAATAAAAAATAAGAAAAATAAAAAATAATTAACATATTGTACTTTTAAAAAAAATAATTAATTTTAATCAAAGAATAAAAATAGAACGAAATAAGATATTTAGAATAATACTTTATGGTTAAGTTTTAATAATCATATTATATGTATATCAAAAAATTAATCATCAAGTTAAATGAGTGATTAGTATACATATATGTTAAAATATAAATATATATTAAAAATGAATTAAACGATACTTATATTTATATACAAATACAACGGATTTGATAACTAAATTTTGGTGTTCACTTAATATTTTTTTGGGTAAAGTATTAAATTGGTCTCCAACGTTTAGACGTAATTTTATTTTGATCTTTAAAATTTAAAGTGTCCTATTTGAATCTAAAAACGTTCCATTTAGTTTTAATGTAATCCCACGTGAGCTCAAAGTTAAATAAATGACGGAATGTCCTACATGATAGTAGTATAAGAACAATGTTGATAATCTGGAGAACAAGTAGAAACTCCAGAGGCACAAAATCAACCGTGAATAGATCAATACATTTATTTATTATTTTTCTCACCATTTAAATAAAATATTTTCTATAGAACTAAAGAGAATAATAAATAAATGTAATGATACATCACAGTTAATTTTGTGCCTTTAGAGTCAGATTATTGACCTTGTTCTTATAGAACATTCCGTAAAACTTTTTCTGCATTCAAATAAGACACTTTAAACTTTAAAGACTAAAACAAGATTACGTTCAAAAGTAAAGACCAAATTAGTAATTTATCCTGTATTTATTAGTTTTAACACTAGTTTTTTTGTATGATATGTTGTATGAAAGCATGCATGGTGATGATGTACCTGACTGACATAACAGCTGCAATTAAAGAAACACCAACAACGGAATTAAAATTGGGAAGTTGGGATAGAAAGAAATGAATGACACCAAAACTGAGAATGGCATGAGACTGTTTGAGTTGTGTGCAATCGGTGCATGCTATCTCTCTGAACCTGTATAGGCATTTCCCACCAACAACCATATACACAATGTCACACCCAACTTGGACTATTAGTTGCAGCGGAAGCACAACCCATGCTCCTACTTTTGCTCCAAATGCATATCTTCCAAGATCATGGTACCGATCGAAACGTGTTCCACCTACACATTCATGCAGCTCGATCATTTGCCTCATTGAGTTTAAGGTTAGACCCCATGATACCAACAACATCAAGATTCCTGGAACCCTGTATAAGGAACACAATATCACAATTGAGTTTAGGGTTCTCTCTAGTTCTCCCAAAATAATAAATAAATAAAATAAAATATAGTTTTACCTATAGGAAAGAGTAAAAAAATATATAACAAAAGATGGTTAATATTGTGATAAGTGTGAAGTGGATGATCATTGACCACCTATGATTTGGATGGCTTAACTTTTCTATAGTGAAGTGCCATATTACCAAAAAAAGTACATTTAGGGAAAGAGGAAAAAGAGAACTCTTGTACATGTATAAATAGGAGGTTAAGCCTCCATTGATTATACACACTACAATCAATAAAAATTCTCTCTCTCTATTTATATTGTCTATATACAAAATTCTTGCTCTCTTTCTTTCTTTCATACGTTAATACATATATATAAATATATAAGTATCGTATCTTTTATATTGAGATAGTAATTGTGATTAATATTGTTATCTAATTATATTTCTTTACTTCATGTTTGTTACCTCTTCCTTATTTATTTATTTATTTAGTTATTTTATAACACGTTATTAGCACGAAACTCTAATGAAATTTTAGGAAGACTCCAGGTAACAAATTTTCATTATGTCGAAACTCTCTCATCTTGAATATAATGTTTTTGATATATTTGGAAACAATTATTTATCATGGATACTAGATGCTAAAATCCATCTTGATTCAATGGATCTTGAAGATACCATTAAGGCTGAAAATAATACATTCCATAAGGATATAGCCAAAGCCATAATTTTCCTTCGTCGTCATCTTGACGTATGATTGAAAAATGAATATCTCACATTAAAAGATCATGTAGATCTGTGAAAAGACATTGAAAAAGGTATAATCATCAAAAGACGGTGATACTTCCTCAAACCCGATATGTTAGAGAAAATTTTCTCGACCTTCCATGCCTCGAATGTGCTCCTGCAGTAGCAATCGAGAAAAATGATTTAAAAAATATTTTGAGCTAATTTCTTGCTTTCTTATTGCTGAACGCAACAATGAGTTGCTCTTAAGAAATCATGAAGCGCGCCCAGCTGGCGCCGCCCCATTTTCTGAAGTAAATGCGACAAATCATTACCCTAGAAGAGGTAAATGGCAAAGTTTTAGTAACGAGAAAAATTATGGAAGGAAAAGAAATTATGTTCACAAGAAAGGATCTCACCAGAAGTGGGATAAAGAAAGAAACAATGGGCAAAGTAAATCAATTGAGGATAAATACTTCTGTTGTGGTGGAAAGGGCCATTGGTCACGTACCTGTCGTACCCCAAGGCACCTTGTTGATATTTATTAAGCATCCTTGAAAAAGGATGACAAAGAAAAGGAAACAAATTTTGTTTCAAATTATGAAAATTCCACCACTCATTATGATGTATCTAATTTCTTTGAGGATCTTGAAGGAAATATTGGCCATTTGATCAATGATGGAATAGTTTAATATGTGTGTTTGTTAAGTATTCATGTGAATAATTTTTACTGTGCATGTACTTTTGCTCATTTTATTATTATTATTATTTGTTTTTTTGAAGAAAAATGGTAAGGACATATTCTGAAGATATTTGCCTTGCAAATAGTACAAGTTTGCACACTATTCTTAAAGTACTATATATTTTACCCATCTTGTGCTAAAAGAAGAATATGTTAATACTATTATTGGCTCAGGCAATGTGATAGAAGGTTCCAGAAGAGCTATAATTTTGTTTCCCGGAGGAACAAAATTTATAATAAATAATGCACTATTATCTACCAAGTCTCTAAGGAACTTGTTGAGTTTCAAAGATATTCGCCGAAATGGATATCATGTTGAGAGAATGAATAAGGAAAATCATGAGTATTTGTGTATCACAACTCACGATTCAAATAAGAAAGTTATATTAGAAAAGTTACCCTCACTTTCATCTGGATTGTATTATACCAAGATTAGTGCAATTGAATCACATGCCATTGTAAACCAGAAGTTTACTAGCCCAAATAAATTCATAACTTGGCATGATAGATTGGGTCATCCGGAAACAACCATGATGAGGAGAATTATTGAAAATTCTCATGGACATTCACTAAAGAACCAGAAGATTCTTAAATCTAGTGAATTTTGTTGTGCTGCATGTTCTCAAAGGAAGTTAATTGTAAGGCAATCACCAGTAAAGATTGGATTTGAGTCCCCTGAATTCCTAGAAAGAATTCAAGGTGATATATGTGGACCTATTCATCCACTATGTGGATCTTTTAGATATTTTATGGTCCTAGTAGATGCATCTTCGAGATGGTCACATGTGTGCTTAATATCTTCTCGCAACCTGGCGTTTGCGAGATTACTGGCTCAAATTATTCGATTAAAAGCACAATTTTCAGAAAATCCAATCAAAGTAATTCGTGTTGATAATGCTAGTGAATTTACTTCCCAAGCTTTTGATGCTTATTGTATGACTAATGGAATAAGTGTTGAACATCTAGTAGCTTATGTTCACACACAAAATGGGTTAGCAGAATCACTTATTAAGCGCCTCCAATTAATTGTTAGACTCTTACTTATGAGAACAAATCTCCCAACTTCGGTTTGGGGGCATGCTATTTTACATGCCGCAACACTTATTCGTTTGAGACCAACGAGTTACCATAAGTTCTCTCCCATGCAATTAGCTTTTTGCCAGCAGCTAAATATTTTCCATTTAAGAATATTTGGGCGTGCGATATATGTTCCCATTGCACCACTTAATCGCACCAAAATGGGACCCCAAAGAAAATTGGAGATATATGTTGGATATGATTCTCCCTCTATAGTGAGGTATCTTGAGATACAAACTAGAGATGTATTTAAAGCCCGGTTTGCGGATTGTCATTTTGATGAATCAAAATTTTTAACATTAGGGGGAGAGAATAAACTTCCTGAAAAGGAACTAAATTGGAATGCATTATCGTTGATGCATTTAGATCCTTGATCAGGGCAATGTGAACTAGAAGTTCAAAAGATTATACATTTGCAAAGAATAGCAAATGAATTGCCTGATACATTTTCCGATACAAAGAAGATAACTAAATCTTATATACCAGCGAAAAATGCCCCAATTCGAATTGATGTCCCAGTAGGACAAGTAGCCACTAAAGCAAATTCATGCCAGAAGCGTGGTAGGGCGGAAAATGCCCCAATTCGAATTGATGTCCCAGTAGGACAAATAGCCACTGAAGCAAATACACGCCAGAAGCGTGGCAGGCCTGTCGGTTCCAAAGATAAAAATTCTCGAAAGGGAAAAGAGGTAAATACTATTCCTGTTAGAAAAGACATAGTAAAGACACCTGCAGTTGTCCAAAATTCTGATATAACGCCAGAAGACGTTCAAGTACCTGAAAATTGTGAAAATGACGAGATCTCGATAAATTATGTCTTTACAGGAGAGAAATGGGACCGAAATAAGACAATTGTCAATGAAATATTTGCATATAATGTGGCATTAAATATCATGCATCAAAGTAAGGATCTTGAACCAAGATCAGTCGAAGAATGTCGACAAAGGAATGATTAGCCAAAATGGGAAGAAGCCATGAAGGCTGAATTAGACTCACTTGTAAAACGTGAAGTCTTTGGACCTGTAGTCCGTACACCAGAAGATGTAAAACCTGTTGGATACCGATGGGTATTTGTGAGAAAACGAAATGAGAAAAATGAAGTTGTGCGCTATAAAGCCCGACTTGTGGTACAAGGTTTTTCACAAAGGCCCGGTATAGATTATGAAGAAACGTATTCCCCTGTAGTGGATGCGATAACATTGCGTTATTTGGTCAGTTTATCTGCATATCATAAATTGCATATGCATTTAATGGATGTGGTAACAACCTATTTATACGGCTCATTAGATCGGGATATCTATATGAAAGTCCCTGAAGGACTAAAGATATCTAAACCATCCAGTGAATATTCGCAAGGGTTATACTCAATTAAATTGCAAAGATCTTTATATGGTCTAAAGCAATCTGCACGAATGTGGTATAATCGTCTTACTGAGTATCTGGCCAAAAACGGATTCAAGAATGATGATATCTGCTCTTGTGTTTTCGTAAAGAAAAATGCATCTGGATTCATTATTATTGCTGGGTACGTTGATGATTTAAATATCATTGGAACTCCTGAAGAGATTCCAACAATTATAAAAACTCTAAAAGAAGAGTTTGAGATGAAAGATCTTGGAAGGACTAAATTTTGTCTCGGTCTGCAGATTGAGCATATAAAAAATGGGATATTTATTCATAAAAAAAACATACACAGAGAAGATCTTGAAAATATTTTATATGGATAAGTCACATCCATTAAGTACCCCAATTGTTGTAAGATCTTTAGATGTGAAAAATGATAAATTCCGTCCTAAAGAAGAGAATGAAGATATCCTTGGTCCTGAAGTACCATATCTTAGTGCCATTGAAGCGCTAATGTATCTTGCTAATAATACGCGACCTGACATATCATTTACGGTGAATTTACTAGCAAGATATAATTCCTTTCCAACCAGAAGACATTGGAGTGGAATCAAACAAATCTTTCGATATCTTCATGAAACGGTTGATATGGGATTATTTTATCCCTATGGATCCAAGTCACAACTAGTTGGCTATGTAGATACTGGATACTTGTCTGATCCACATAAAGGGAGATCTCAAATAGGATACCTGTTTACATATGGTGGAACAGCTATATCATGGAGGTCCACAAAACAAACGATTGCTGCAACATCCTCTAATCATACTGAAATACTAGCGATTCATGAAGCTAGTCGCGAGTGTTTTTGGCTGAGGAGTGTGATCCAATATATTCTGTCATCATGTGGACTGATTGATCAAAAGATAGCTCCAACTGTCCTGTTTGAAGATAATACAGCATGTATTGCTCAACTTAAAGGCGGATATATCAAAGGTGATAGAACAAAACATATTTCTCCCAAATTCTTCCTCACTCATGATCTTCAAAATCAAGGGACAATTGAAGTCCAACAGATCCGCTCTAGTGATAATCTGGCAGATTTATTCACAAAGTCACTCCCAAAATCTTCTTTTGAAAGATTGGTACATCAGATTGGGATGCGCCGATTTTGAGATATAAAATAATGTCGGCAAGAGGGGGAGACTGTACTCTTTTTCCCTTGGTCAGGTTTTTTCTCATTAGGCTTTTCTTGACAAGGTTTTTAATGAGGCAGTCCCCATCAGTAAAGGATATTGTACTCTTTTTTCTTCACTAAGATTTTTTCCCACTAGATTTTTCTTTAATAAGGTTTTAACGAGGCAATAATCCTAAATGGTCATCAAAGGGGGAGTATTGTGATAAGTGTGAAGTGGATGACCATTGACCACCTATGACTTGGATGGCTTAACTTTCCTATAGTGAAGTGCCATATTACCAAGAAAAGTACATTTAATGAAAGAGGAAAAAGAGAACTCTTGTACATGTATAAATAGGAGGTTAAGCCTCCGTTGATTACACACACTACAATCAATAAGAATTCTCTCTCTCTCTATTTATATTGTCTATATACAAAATTCTTGCTCTCTTTCTTTCTTTCATACGTTAATACATATACATATATAAATATATAAGTATCGTATCTTTTATATTGAGATAGTAATTGTGATTAATATTGTTTTTTAATTATATTTCTTTCCTTCATGTTTGTTACCTCTTTCTTATTTATTTATTTAGTTATTTTATAACAGTTAAAAAAATTTCATATGAATTGTTAGAAAGCGAAATTCTCAAAAATGGAGACAGAAATATTTTGTGTCGTTGCATCTGCTCCCTTCGCTGCATTGTCGCATCTGATTTTGTGATTCTATTCTTCGTGATAAACCTTGGGGATCAATTTTTCTGTGCCAATTTTAGATTTATCATACTCTGCTTTTGTGCTTTGTGAATCTGCGGTTTTACTCTGGTTTTGATGATTTTTTTTTCTGCAATCGAAGCTAGATGTCTAAATAACTTAGTTGATTGCCATCCTAGTTGTCGAAATTCGATAATTTAGGTGTTGAAGATGGATTTGGATGGTGAGAATTGGAGGAGGAAACCAGAAGGTGAAGCAATAGGAGCTCCAAATTCAAAGATGAAGGGTACTGGAAATCAGAGCAGCAAAGACATGATCTTCAGAGCTGATAAAATTGATCTCAAGATTTTGAATGCCAGCCAGAAAAGCACCTGAGCAAGGTTTGGTCGAGAACGATGAGCCTCGACGTTAAAAGGCCAAAGGAGGAGTGGGAGACTGATTTGGCCAAATTGGATTTAAGGTATGCAGTTGCTCATGGCGCTTATGGTTATTTACAGGGGCACATATGATGCACAAGATGTTGCAGGTATTTAATTTGCATCTCATTAACATTTTTTATATGTTTTCCATTTGATGTCTTTCAACATTTTTATTATTTAATGATATTATGTGCAAGAAAATATGATCTCAAATCCTCAATAGAGTTTTCAAAATAACTTGTGATCTAATATCTCTTCTGGCAGGTTTTCCTAGAAAAGAAAAATGAAATTTGATAGAATAGCCAAGTTTCTTCCTTTTATCATTTTTGTATTGGAAGACACATCTGTTTTTTAATAATGAAGTGAAATTGCTTCTAATGGCAAGTGCTGGCTGCCTGAAACCTTGCTGTTTATATTACTTGAATTTATGTTGATTTTTATCAAACGAAAAGTAACTAATTCTAATTATAATAATGCATTAATGACAAAAGAAAAGTGGCATTGTCTTATTTTGCTGAGAAAAGACAAAGTGTTGGAAAGTAACTAATTTCATCCTTAAACATCCATGGTGCTATGTTGTAGGTTAAGAAAGCACTGCCAAAACTTCATATATTCAGTGCCAGATCGGTAGATAAAGATGCAAAGAATGAGAAATGTGGCGTGGATGACGGTGGTAATGATTTTTCAGTAGATCAAGTAGGTCAAAATATGAAAGATAGCACCAAAGACTCAGAGGGCAAGATTCCAGAGTGAGAATGAAGATAATGTGGATGATCATGCTGAAGTTGTTGGTGATCTTGAATTTGAGAGAAAATCAAGAAAAAGAAGAAAACTGTTGATGATTTCGAGAAGGAAGGTAGAGTCACTGACGAGGAAAATACAGATCATAACAAGAAATCAACTAAGAAAAAGCTCAAGAATGATGACAAGCCCACGAACAAGGAATTAGTTCTGCGGGAGAATGTTATTAGGATCGAGAAGAAACATAAGAAAACAGCATAAGAATGAGAAACAAAGTGAACTTGATGTGATTGTTTATATCTAATATATCAATACACTACTTGATGTGTTTATGTTTTGAATTGTGTTTGTTTGTTTTTAGTACTTTTCTTCTAGTTTGATAATACGATGAACTTGTTTATTTTTTGAAATACTATAAATATTCTAATACACGTTAGATGAAAATTCGTCTGTATGTAGAGTTGTAAATGCTTTTCTAAATTCTAATTACCAACAGAAAATCTAGAAAAATTGACGTTTTTAGCAAAATGAGGGGACAATTAACAAAGAAAAATCTATCGGTGATGGAGAAAAATTTAGCGGAAAATTACCGACAAAAAAAAAAATTCGTCGGTAAATAATTTTTGATGAAGCTTTTATTGATAGAAAAAATTCGTCGATAACTAAAAATCCATTTGTAATAAATACCAAATCTGTCTATTATAAATCTGTTTGTAATAAGCAGTTTTTTAATAGTGATTATGGTATTTTTAAATTTTAAAAGTTATTTTATCAAATACACATGTTACTTGCACTTATTAAAAATTATTTTTAATTTAAATTTAGTAATCATAGATACTATCATTTAAAAAAAGTAAAGGTTACCAAATCAAACCATAGTAATTTATAAAAGTATAGAAATAAAGAATTTACTGTGGATGAATTGTAATTTTTTATTTAATTTTTAAAAAGTAAATTCGAGATAAATTATAATTTTTAATTTTCAAAAAGCGAATTCGCCGAGAGGGAATTGCCTTAAGCTATATACTCTTTCACTTAGAAATTTCCCATAGTAAAAACTATGAAAAATCTTACCCTCTTTAAATAAATTCTGTCCATATGTTTATAATTTAAGGTTGAAATCAAGTATAGGTCTACCACAACGTTGAAACATGATATCTTTCTTTGATGAGGAATATATTCCTTTAATTTTTTAAAATTAGTGAAAAATTAATATACATTTAATTTTTCAATTAATCTAAAAAATAAAATAAAAGACATTATTTATTTTAAAATGAAGGAAGTAATTTTTTATAAAAGTGTAAATGTGCTAAATAAAAAAAATTAGTATATATAAATTTATAAAAATAT
This sequence comes from Arachis ipaensis, assembly GCF_059453495.1. Lineage (NCBI taxonomy): Eukaryota > Viridiplantae > Streptophyta > Magnoliopsida > Fabales > Fabaceae > Arachis > Arachis ipaensis. The sequence continues at coordinate 143,668,057 of NC_142444.1, forward strand.
TATTTATATATTAAAATTAATCACTAAAATTAGATATTATGTATGTATATATAAATATATGTGTTATTAATTCTTTTAATTTATATTTTATATTTTAATATATATTTTATATTAATAACTAATTTTTGTGGTTGATTTTAATGAATATCTAACTTGGTTAATAAATTTATTACCATCCAAGATATGCCATGGCATGGGGCAAGCTGAGAACACCTGCGCCGACGATGACTGCGACTGTGTGGAAAGTTGAGTGCCACCATTTGGCCCTCCGCCGAGAGGGTCTTTCCATTATTATCCTTTTTTCATCATCTGGTTGAACTTTCTTCATGTGTGTGTATATATGCATGAAAAACAAGGAGAAAAATAAGACAAGAAAACTGGCTGATTATAGAGCAAGAAATAAAAAAACAATTCTCACCAAGCCAATGTACTTTATAGATTTTTACTATGCTGTAATGTATTAGTAATTACCTTAGAAGAGAGACAGTGAAATAATGATGCCATTTTAGCCAACTCGAAATCTAGGGCAGAGAAAGTTGTAATAAGTTTCAGATTTATAAAGTTAAGTACCCCATTTTATACAAAATGGTCACTAAATATATATTTATATATATCCAACAAAAGTAATCATCTGACTCTTTAATCCTCAAATCAAAACTAGTTAGAGAGGGTGAATGATTTTAAAAGCAAAGTTTGCGTGATTGTTACAAGACATGTATATATGTTGTGAGATTGAGACATTAAAAGAAAACTATATGTTGCGTAGTTTATTCTTTTTCTTCTTCTTCATCTAATAACAGCAGAGCTTGTCTGGTAATTATAATTAGAGTAATTACTTAAATTAATTTTTAAAATTTTTAAAATTAGACAATTTAATCGTTTAAATTTTAAAATATATAAAATAATTCTTAATATTTATTTTTATTAAACAATTAACAGTGATTACTGATTTGTCTAACTTGCACACGTGAACACTTAACAGTTACACGTGCGAATTAACGTTTCACATCAGTAGTTATTGTTTGTGACTAATAAAAAATGATTGCATTGTCTAATAAAAATAAATGTTAAAGATTATTTTGTATATTTTAAAATATGAGAAATTAAAGTGTTCAATTTTAAAAATTTTACATACACTAATTTAAATAATTACTCTAATAATTATATTTAAATTGACTTATTTTAAATATTGTCCGCTTAGAATGTAAGAATGTATGGTCTCTTAGAATGTATACGTGTGTGTGTTTATTATTATATCGTTGATTTCTTTTGTTAAAAAATAACTCAGAGAAACAATAATTTTCGAAAGGACATTTCTTCTTAAGTTGGTGTTAAAAGGCACATGAAACTTTCAACTTTTTCGAGGGGGTATCATTCAGATTTACATCCTTAAATAATGTTGAACAATTGTATAAAATAAGTGTAAAATATTAATAACTATATATTGAATTAATAATTTTCATTGTCTCTAAGATTGATCTTATTTAATATATAATTTTAATGTGATGAACTCTATATTGATATGCTAAATAAAAGAGAAGAAATGTTACATTAAACAATCATATTTTAGGTAACTAATTATCTAATTAGCTAATTTTAACTAACAAATAAATAAATTTAATTATAATTTTTTTTAATTACTCTATTATTTCATTCATTTTACTTTTTTTTTCCTTCCTCCCCCTATCATAATTTCATCTACCACCAGTGTCAGTTGTACTGCCGTTGTCTCCGGATCATTCTAAACTCGGAATTCTAAGTTTTCAATAAAGAGACAAAAGATTTCAAATTAAATTTAGCAATATAGTAATACACTAAGTATACACTACACGCAAAGTTGTATATGTAAAACAAAATACGCATGCAAATATTATTTTCTTTAAATAAGTATCTAATACAAATATTATCATAACTCATATTCTTGTATGAGTAATAAATTTGAGGGAAGGTGGAAAAATAATCTAAAAGATAGGGCAAGCTTGACAATCTTTTTTGTTTTCTTCTTTTTATTTTAGTTTTTTTTATTCTAACGGGCCATGGCCCAAAATAAAATAAACTAAACGATAATTTTTTTTAGAAAACTTCATCCTTCTCTCGTTTACACAAACAAACGGTACCTCATGGCTAGAATTTCTTTAAACCACCTAATCCCTTTTTCTATATTTTGTCCATGCTTAGCCAAAACATCATCACATTGGTTTGCCTCTTTGAAAATATGCCGAATCATTATCGTGTGTGGTTTAGTCATAAGCTCTTTTGTGGAATACACCAACAAAGTTTTCACATACTTTTTTATCACTACACTTTGGAGAAGATTAACAACGCAGTTAGAATCAGATTCAACTACAAGATAGGGGATGTTCATTTCCACCGCTAATTTCATACCCACAAAGAACCTCCAAAGTTTTGCTACTGTGATTGTACACTTCCCAATGTTCATGCTAAATCCAGTGAGAAACCTTCCTCTGGAGTCATGGATGATGCCGCCACTAGCTCCTCTGTTACCCGGTTGAAAGATAGAGCCATCAACATTTAACTTGGCCCAGCCCTCTTCAGGTGGTTCCCACTCGATTTTCAAGGTCCTGGTAAGTTTGAGAATTTTACTACTTTGTTCAGTGATGTTGAAAATGTAATTGTAGTTTACTGCTAGAGCTGTAACCATTTGTTGAATTTGGGCTTGTTGACTGTTCTGATTATTGAAAACAAGCTCATTCCTGCATTTTCAAGCTGTGTTGCAGGTAGTAATAAAGATAATGGTCCATGGGGTATCATTATGAGAAGGAGTAAACTTTAAAAGATTATTCTCCAGCCATTTTTGGTGGGCTTGGTTGAAGAAGTCAGGCTTTAAGTTACTATTGACAATGCTATTCCAGACAGTGCAGATGAAAGGACAGTCACGCAACATATGGAGCAGAGTCTCATCATCATTTCGGCATCTTGGGCAGCTTTCGTCCTCGGTAAGGACTCTCTTCTTTCTCTTGAAATTTGCCATCAGAGCATCATGAGTAATCAACCAACTAAAAGACTTGAGTCTTAGTGGGAGTTTTGCTTTCCAAATATGTTTATAGAGTCTGTTGTCCTCTCTTCCATCACTGTAGAACATTTCATAGGCTGATTTGATAGAAACATTACCATTTGGATTAGCTAGCCAACTGATGAAATCATCTCCAACATAGGGGTTGAGTGCTTTAATAGTATGAATAATATATGTAACTTTCTGATTAGGTAGAACCAGGTTTAGCACTTCCCAATCCCACTCGCCATCTTCGGTTACATAATCTGCTACTTTCTCATTTAGCTTGTTTTCATCTAACTCAACCAGAGATACCTCCGAAAGCTCTGTAAAACCTGGAACCTATTGTTCTTTTCAAAAAGAATCCATAACTCCATTTCCTAACCTCCAAATAATGCTACTTTTAAATTTCTCCCAGACTTTAGTAATTCCGAGTCATGCATTAGAATTACTTGATCGGTGTTAAATATTAGGCATAGTACCTTCGCCACAACCATACTTTGCCCGTATAACCTTGACCCAGAGTGCTTCTCTATTGTGGATGAGACCCCAAGCAAGCTTAATTAGAAATAGGGAATTAGAATCTTATGCCTTTCAAATGCCTAACCCACCCTTCTCTTTCGGTTTACACACGCTGTCCCAACTAAGAAGATGTATTTTCTTTTTCTCATCACTGCTTTCCCATAATAAATCTCTATAAATTTTTTCTATCTTGTTGCACACTACTACTGGAATCTTCATCATTTGCATGCAGTAGCTAGGAATAGTTGATAGAACTGATTGTACAAGTGTGCACCTTCTGGCTAAGGAGAGAGTCTTTCTATTCCAAATAGATAACTTGCTTTGCACCTTGTCAATAACAAATTGAAAAATGTTGTTGATTGCATCTTTCATGAATGAGAGAGACTCCCAAGTATTTTTCCAGATTACCTGTGAGGTTGATTCCTAGGTCTTTGCTCAACATTTGTCTCATGGTATGATTAACATTATTAGAGAAGTACACACAAGACTTGCCAAGGTTGATTTTCTGTCTCGAACAATTTCAAAAATGATTTGAAGCCTCCTTGATAATCTAAACCTGTTTCTTATCCGCTTTTGCCAAGAGAACTAGGTCATCTGCAAAACAGCGATAGGTCTCCCTCTTGATAGAGTTATAGGTTCCTATTTCTTATCATGGACTAACTTATTTATCAAATGAGATAAACGTTCAATGCACAAAACAAAGAGGTATGGGAAAAAAGGATCTCCCTGTCTGATTCCTCTATTTAGGGAGAAGCTTTCTGATGGAGAGCCATTCCATACAAGGTTCATGGACGTCATCGATATACAAAAGCTAATAACACTTCAAATTTGATCCGGAATCCCTGCATCTTTGAGGGAGTCCATCACAAAGAACCAATTAAGTCTGTTATAGGCCTTTTCTAGGTCTATTTTAATTGCCATCAAACATTTTCCATGCTTTTTATTTCTCATGGTGTGAACCACCTCTTGTGCTACTAAGATATTATCTACACTAATCCTGCCAGGCACAAAACTTGACTGAGTATTAGAGATAAGAGAAGGCATATATTTTTCAATCTAGATGCAATGAGTTTAGTCACAATTTTATAGCAAAACATTATATAGACTAATAGGTCTAAAATGTCCAAAACTTTTCGGTAAGAAAATTTTGGGAATAATAGCTATTAGCATCTTGTTCACTTCTGTTATGTTGTAAGACTCATTAAAAACTTCTTTCACCCAACTCATAAGGGAATTTGCCACCACTTCCCAGACTTGTTGATAGAATTTGGCTGGGAGACCATCGCTTTCTGAAGCCTTCCAGCTTCCCATAGAAAAAAACCCGTCCTTAATCTCTTCGTTTGATACCTCCTTAGCCATATCCCGATACTCTATATCATGTAACTTAGGAAATTGATTAGAAACAACAAAGTCATTATAATCAGATTCTGAACAATAGAGATTTTTAAAAAAATTAACACCACAAATTTTTAGAGTGTTCACATTGTTCACCCATTCACCTTCCTCACTCTTTAAGGCTGTAATTTTGTTTCTCTTACGTCTTTCATTTGTCTTTTGAGTAAAAATATTTTAAATTTTTATCACCAAAATTAATGGTATCACATTTAGACATCTGTTGCCAATAAATCTTATCTTAAATTGCTATTGTCTCATATTCTTTAGTTAATTGTACATATTATAATTATATTATTAAAAAAGATTATAAAAAATACAAAATATATGAATCTTCTATGTATTTATTAAAATTTTTACTAATAGAAATCTAAATATCTGTTTGTAATTTAAATATGTGTTTGTAAGATACATAACAATAATTTTTGGAAATTTTGTTTTGCATACGTGGCCTTGAACTAGTTGGACTAAATGAAAGCCCATGTTTTTTTTTATCAAAGCCCACAAAACAAGTAAATGTATATAGACAGAATCACTAATAGAAAACTGAAGATGAATTAATCTAGTAGTCACCTTACTAGTTTAATTATGTAAATGTTGAAATTTGAATGTAAGTGATGAGTTTGGAAAACTCTAAATTAATATTTGTGATGACTAAATATTATTAAAATAATTAATTATAAAATTATTAATTTGATTTTCATTTAACATATGTTAATTAATAATTTTGTGTTGCAGGTTTTATATTTGGGCCGAACAGAACAAAAATTTTAAAGCAAGCCCATTGGAATAGTTTTCATTCAGCCTTGATGCTAAACCATTGTGATAAAAATGGCTAAAACAATGTTTTTGATTCATTGGGCCAGAATGAGTTTTAATGCTACAAGTCCATGATTGTTTCTCATACTTGATCCGAAAAAAATTCATCAGGAAAGCAAATATTATCATTTGCCTTATGCCCTTCATCGGATCTCATGGATAAAATATTTTTGGGCCAGTTGTGATTATCAATGTTACAAGCCCAAAATATAATTACTTGAAGGCAAGCATGTTTGGTCCGAAACTATGAAGCAAAGAAAACAAAGCTTCATTTGCTTCCAACGGATCCAAGAACTTTACCATGCAATGGATTTCAAATTCACTCAATTATCATTAATAGCATGGGAACTATGAGAGAGAAAAGGAGTGACATGATTGATGTGCTCAAAGCTACACGCCACTCTAAGGGAAGTAAAAGCACTTTTTCACTTGAATTGATTAACTCATTTAATTACTTTCCTTTCAAGTTTATTCTCTCTCATATCTTTCCTTCTCTCTTTCGGTCATTAACCAGGAAACCATGAAAGCAAAAATGAGCTGCCGAAGTGAAGGAAGAACACGCTACAAGACCATCATGATGATGGTAAGAAAACATAACAAAATAAAAGTATGCTGTGGCTGAGATTTTTACCAAATATGGTTAGATTTGGTGAGGTAATCTCGAGCTCTTCATACCAAAAAAGAGTTGAAGAAGATTTCGGCCAGCAAGGAAGAGATTCTTGGAGGCATGGCTTGTCTTTGATTCTGCTCAACCACCACAGGAAGTAGCTAGAGTGGCGAAGTGATGGTAGAGGCAGAGATTGAAGCAGATGAAGTCATCATCATCATGAAGCATCAAGGGCCAGAAATCCATCTTGGAGAGCAAGCCAAGGATGGAGAGCTCGGATTGATGAAGAGTGATGACCAAGGAAGGACTAGAGGTAATTGCATGTTGGTTATTACATGGTTATCTCTTCTCTCTGTGTGTGGCCGAACCGGATCTGTTTCTTGAAGGAAGAAGAAGTTGGCTTGGGTTTTTGGCTTCAAGTGTGAAGGCTTCTCTCTTCTATAAAAAGAGTGAACAGTCACGGTTTGAAGCAAGGAGTTAGAAGTAAGCAGTGAGAGTGCAAGACACAGGATTCTCAGAGCTACCTAAGCTTACAGATTTTCTTCTCCTTCATTGTATTATGTTTAGTATTTTTCTGTTTAATTTTGTCATGTCTTGAGTCTCATGGAAAAAGGCAAACAGTGAGGTTTGTATGAAAAAGTCATAGAGCGGAAAAAGGCAGAGAGTGCAAAATTAAAAGAAAAAGCCATAGATGTCCTTAGAGTTCCTTTGTTCATCTATGTTGTGTTTCATGATTCTGTGGAAATTCCCTTGTAAGTTGGGTTAACACTTTACAGATTGTAATCAGGAAGATGATAGTGAAATTCCATCATGTTTGTGATGGAGACTGGATGTAGGCTGCACTGCACTTAGCAGCTGAACCAGGATATATCTGGGTGTAATTTTCTCTCCTCTCTACTCCATTTCTGTTTCTACTGCACAGGAGCAAAAACCAAAAATATCTCGTGTCAGGTGACGAGACAAAAGAAAAAGTCTCGTGGCTAGGGACGAGACAAAAGAAAAAGTCTCGTGGCTAGTGACAAGATAAAAAGACAAAAAGTTTCCTAATTTGGTTTCAAAGATCAGCAAGTGTTACTGAGCGAAAAGAGGGCTAAGATTCAACCCCCCTTCTCTTAGCCACTGATAACCATCAGTAAGAATCTATTAGCCAATAATAAATCATTAAATAGAGTTTAAATTTGTGACATATTGGTCTTTGATTTGTTGAGTTGAAAGATACTATAAGAAACAAAAAGATTCACTAATAGGCAAATATTCTAAGGCTTAGTTTGGTAATTTTTAAAGAGGTGATTGTGCTTAGTAAAAAGTTTGTGTTTGTGCTTAGAACTTTTAAAAGCTAGGAGTGTTTTTGAAAGTATTTAAGATAGAATTTTTTAAAGTTGGCTTGTGCTTATCAAAATTAAAATGTTTAATATATATAACTTATACATTAATGAATATCCAAATTTAATTCTTACATTAATGTCGATTATAGTATTTTTAAATTTTAAAAATTATTTTTGTAAACATATTTATTGTTGCTTGTGCTTATTAAAAGCCATTTTTAATTTAATTTATCAAACATAGATGTTATAATTTTTAAAAAATTGTTTTTTAAAAATTAACTTTTATAAACAACTTTTAAAAATTAAAAATTTTATTAAACCAAATTTTTTTTTGGTCGAATGAATTGGACAGCTCCAATTTTAAGCCATACTTATACATGTCACACCCACACATATATAATGATTCTATCTACTATTTGGCCATCTTAAAAATTTGAATCCGGAAATAACATATTAAGAGATAACGCTATAGCTACTTAACCAAACCAAAGCCTCATTTGCTATTATTTTCTCTCATTTAATACAAGACAAAGCCCATTCAAAAATAATTTTATTTTTCTTCCTATGTCCATTTGCAATAGAAAGAATCTCCTGACCGAGAAAAAAAAAAGAAGAAATAAGTCTGTTATCCAAACAGAAGTAGAAAATAAAATGGGAAAACTTTAATTGGAAACTGAGAACTGTGTGCCTTCTTTTTATGTGTAGTTCACTTTTGGTTACACTTTACAGAATGAATAAATCCATATCCAATCCTTTTTGCCTCTTTTGAGGAAGTTGAAGTTCTTGAATGAACATTAGCATTTGAACTATGATATGATATGATGTGTGTCCATTTACGTGTTTTTGTTCCTCCATCAGATATTTTCCTATCACTTTCGATTACTAATATATACTCGATTACTATATTTACACATTCTTCCCTTTATTTTTTCCAACTTCTTCTTAAATATGCATAAACTGATAAAAGTAGGTGTTAATTTGGCCTTAAGTGGTAGGATTGCTCTCAACCTCGCATTCTGAAACCTGACCCCTCATTAGCCCCATCTTCTAGAAAGTCCTTATTGGTCATGTCCTGCAATAGTCTCTAAATTAGAAGACTGATTTTATTAGTTCATGGGCTCAAATTATTGCAAATAAATTGTTTTTTTTTTCAATTGAAAGATATAAAGTGTAATTTTTTATTTCTAATATTTCAATATTTTTTTCATATTTTCTTTTGTTGAAATATATAATGAGAGATTATATTTTATATCCTCAAGTAAAAAAATTGAGAGAATTCAATTTTCTTAAAGACTCATGTTAATCATTGGATAATCTCCAACTAACTCTAAATGTTACAAGATAAAAAAAATAAAAATATTATAATTTTAAATAACTTATTGGATAGGACTAAAATGGAGAACCAAAGCTTTAAAAAATTGTTACAAAGTGTCCTAAGAGTTAGCCTTGAGCCCTCTAAATGTTATAGTATTTTGTCTCAGGAAGAATTTTCGAAAAAAAAAAGTTCATTTTGTTCTTTTTTTTATAGTGATCAACTGATCATTTTGTCATAGACTATTTTTTAACCTAACTGATGGGTCAGGGCCAGGTTTTATGGAATTAGCCTATCGATAACTGTACATACAAATATTATTGATATAATATTACCAACAATTTTAAGGTTATACTTGTTGCTAGGCTGTTATTTAAAAATTTTTTTTCCCCGTACATTGCTTGCAAGCACCACTTTATTCTCTGATTAGCCACCAATGCGGGGCAATTATATCCGAGGAGGACATTCTCGGGCTCATGATCTACCAAGGGAGGAGCAGGACCCCATGTCAGTGAAAAAGGAAAGGAAAGAGGGAGAAAGGGATGCTTTCTTTGGAAGCATGTGTCTTGTTCCCAAAGAGGAGGACTGGATGGTGGGAGATGTTAAGGGAGGAATAAAGTACCAAGATGAGATACTGAAATGCTCTTTTAGTGACACAGTGAAGGAAGGAAGAAAACCAGTAACTATGAAAAAAGACGAAAGCTTGTCAGAGTCTGAGAACTCAGAAGAAAAAATGGCAAATGCTGAAGAAGGTGAAGCGACAGTGAGGCAGAAGAACAAAGAACTAGAGATTCGTGTGGAGAAGGTGAATGATATCTACAACGTTGTGATCAATGAAGCAGCTATGAAAAATTTAAGGCATACTTGGTGGGACACTTTGATAGTCAAGTTGATGGGAAGAAAAATTTCTCTACCAGTTCTCACCCGGAGGTTGGAAACTGTGATAAAAACAAGGTAGTTTAGAGGTAATAGACTTGGAAAATGACTTTTTTCTTGTCATGTTTTTCTCACAGAAAAATCTAGATTTTGCTTTGATAGGGGTCCGTGGAGAATTTTTTATCATTATGTCTCTATCCGATTTTGAAAACAAAATTTCAATCCCATGGAGGCTACCATTGACTCAGTTGCTGTCTAGGTTCGGCTACCAGGTCTAGCAATCGAATATTATGAGAAAGAAATTTTAGAAAGAATTGGGAATATTGTGGGGAGAATTTTCAAAGTGAATTCTAACACTACGGACAAATGCAGAGGTAAATTTGTCCACTTGTGTATAAAAGTAGATTTAACAGCCACTAGTGTCACAATATGCGATCAATGGGGTGAGATATTTAGTGGAGTACAAAGGTCTCTACAATATTTGCTTTTCATGTGGCATGTTTGGGCATGAAAAAGCAAACTATATTGAGAATGGGGCTGTCAGAACAATTGACATAAACCAGACGAAGATGATAGAGCAGGGAAGGATCCAGAAACAGGCAGAGGAAGAGGCAGGGAAGCAGAATAAAGGTAGGGGCAAAAAAGGTTCATAAATACTGGAGAGATCCTAAAAACATTGGGAGTCTTAACAACATTTTCATTACTCTGATCCATAAAGTACAAGCACCATATTTTATCACTCAGTTTAGCTTTATCTCGTTATGCAATGTAAGCTACAAAGGAATATCTAAAATCATTATCGAACGGATCAAACCAGCTCTCAAGGACAGAATTGCCCCACAGCAAGCTAGTTTTGTACCTGGACGGAAGATACAAGATAATATTAATAGCAAAGGAGCTATCTCAAATTATACATAAAATGAAAGGGTCGGGTCGGGGAGAGATGACGGAAGGGCTGCCTTGGCTCACTTTAGTCAGCGACAAGGGCCAGGTCGAGTGTATTTTATTGATAGAGATCGCCTTGTCCTATTTTAAAATGCACGGAGACCGAGTTGGGTATTTACTCTCCTAACATATGTAGTAACGAAGACACAGATCGCATTATATATCTCAGATGCAGAAAAATAATGGGTCATCAAAAACAACACCTATAATATATCAAATGTTAGGGAAAAAAAAGAATATTAAATGTAAGCACTATAAGAATTGAAGCTCCGAAACATCTTACTAAAAACTCTAGACCGAAACATATTTGTGGCTCTTTAAACTAAATGTAAATTCAGAATTTAAACTTGCATAATTCAAGAGATACACAGAATTTTTAAATTAGATGTGCTTGATTAAGGAATGTGTGTAACTAAAATTTTGGTTAACTGAAATTGGAGAATAAATGTATCTTAATTAATTGCTCATTATTAACCAATTATTATTGTCCTCCCTCTTTGCACCTTTTATATCCTCTACCTCATTATCTAATCTTCTAACTATCTGGTTCAATAATAACAATCATACACTAGTTAAATAAGCTTTTCTTGTAACAAATTCAAGTTTTGAGAATCTTTGACTTTGACCAATACTATATATGATTCAATTATAATACTTTAGCTAATTAAATTAGTTAGATTTTTATTACAATAAACTATTATCTTTGCACCTTGCTAACATGTTGAATTAATGATTGAACATCTAATTAAATTAGATTTTTATGACAATAAACTATAAAATTAAAATATTTGTTTGAATTTTGGTTGCAGATAGATGATCTTATAACTATAGTGTATCATCATGGAGGCAATGTAAAAAAGATGGTAATGTGATTTATCTCATTGATCACACTGATAAATTGACTGGCTAGACAAAGACACAATGAATGTGTTTTCTTTAAGAGATTACTACAAGGTGCTAGGATATGATAACACAGTAAAATGTTGATGGTTGGTTCTTGGCAAACCTTTAAAAAATGAATTGAGAGCCCTTTTTCCATGATATAGAGTTGTTAGAAATGTGTTTTTATGCAAAGAGAAATCAAGAAAAAGTGCACATCTATTTTAAACATGGAGTCTCCCAACTTAAGTTCATGATTGCCCAATAATTGATAGAGACAAATGCCACCAACATTCTAACCCATAGTGACATTCTAATTGATGTTGATGCACCCTCTAAGTCACCAAAAAACCAAACTCTAGTCATGGGCTCTAACAAACCCAATTCAGCCAGTCCTAATCCAACTAAAGAAAACCCTCCCAAGCCAATTGTACGCACTGGAAGTAATGCTAACACCAATCTCACTCCATCCAAATAGACCCATACAACAAGCTCAACTTATCCAAGTCCATTATAACCAAGACCACTCTAGTAAAAAAGAATACTTCTATAACCAAACCTAATCCTACCAAGGCACATCCCACCAAAGTCAAGTCCGCCCCACTCAATCCCACTAATAACAAACCCAACTCTTCCAAGTCCACCCCTCCTTTAACCAGATCAGCTACTAGATCAACTATTAGGACAGCTGCTAAAGTTTTGCAAAACCAAAATAGTGGTGAAGCTTAGGAAGCCACTCATTATCATGACTCAATCATATTTTGGAAATACAATTATTATTATTATAAATCATCTTGCTCTGCATTACAACTTGTAGGCTGATTTTTTATATGGAAAGAAATGTGAAGTTTGATGTTAAAATGGATATGTATAAAGTAATTATACTGATATGATGTTAGTACAAAACACAGGCAGCGATTTACTTTGTTTGGTTTTTTAAATTCAAAGCCTGCAAAATACAGGTTACGTTTGGCGTTTTAATTTTTTTTTATAAAATGGCAACATGCAAAACGCAGGTTGCGTTTTATATTCCTTAAACATTTTTCATTAAAAGCTGTAAAACATAGCTTGCATTTTATTTAAAATAAAATATTTTAATCGAGAGTCTTACCTATAAATAATATTGCCAATTCCTCTGTCTTTTATACCTAAGCCCCATTCCTCCATCTTTCATACTTGTGACTTTTTTTTTACAATTAGTAGTGTCAAAAGAGGTGGGTGAGGCACAATTAAGGTTATGGAATGTATTGTAAATTTGCGAGTATATTATAAGGGTGAGATTATACCAAATACATACGAAGGAGTGACACTTGTTTGTGAATGTCCATTTTTCTTTGCTATTCCATGCACCATGAGTTTTGTAGGGTTACAAAATGATCTTTGTGAGAACATACAAAGTCATGTTTCAAAAAAGGTGAGCAATATTTTATACAGAAATCCTATACAAGTATTTGGTGGGCTGAAACAGTTTCAAATAATGTCTATCACTGACGATGCATGCATGCAGCAGATGTTCTATATTTATCAACAAACCCGATTTCACGTGCCGACGATAGAGTTGTACGTTGAGTTTGAACAGCATATGGGGTTGGACACGGTTGGCGAGGAGGTGAATATGGATAAACTCGGGGATATAGATTGGGAAGAAGATAACATCGAAAATGAAAAGAAGTTTGAAGCCAACTACGAAGTTGATGCTGAAAAAGATGACGGAGACGAGGCAGACAATCCGGTGGTACAAAATGAAGCAGATGCACTTGTAAACCAGCACCCCTTTAGTGTTCTGTCTTTTATGCGAACTCTGGATCTAGCAGCCATGCATACTCCAGAATTTTCTGAGTATACGAATATGGGTATGTTATATTTATTAATTAAAGTTACCACTACCACTTCTTTATTTAGCCTTCACTGACTAACGGTTGTTTGCATTTCGTAGGTGAAGGCAATGTTGTGGCAAAAGATGATGAATTTAGTATTAGAATGGAATTTGGTTCTAGAAAGTCGATGATCTCTACAATCAAAAGCTACACTATCTCTAGAGGAGTTTATTACACTGTGTTCGAGTCCGATCTGCAGACATTTTATGCCAAATGTAAGAGGTATGGTACAGGGTGCGATTGGCTTATCCGAGCTAGCTTGATTCGAAAAAAAGGTTGTTGGGAGATTAGGAGATACAATAGCAAACATACATGCACCATGGGGACGATTGCATAAAATCATGCCAAGTTGGACTCAGACACGATCGCAAATGCTGTTAGACCGTTGTTTGAAGCAAACCCATCGATAAAGATGAAGTTTATTATTGCAGAAGTTCAATCCAGGTTCAACTACATTGATAATTGGAAAGTTTCTTACCAAACTCTACCAGTATGGTTGAAGGCAATAATTGCGAAGATGTTAAGGTCTCGTGTTCAAATAAAAATCTCCCTGTTTATCGTGAGAGTGATGACGTGAATTGTGTAAGAGTTCTCCATTAGGTATTTTGGAGCTTCTATCCATGTATTACAACATTTAACACTACAAGTCATTAGTGCATGTTGATGGTAAACACCTGTACAAAAAATATAAATGTGCACTTTTAGTTGCGATGGCACAAGACGGGAACCAAAACATTGTGCTGATTACTTTTGCCATTGTGGAGGGTGAGATAGGAGACGCATGGGAGTTTTTCCTTACTAATCTACGGAGATATATTGTTACTCGAGATGGCATGGGCATTATTTCTAACCACTATAACTATATCGATGCAGCAATAGCTCGCAGCAACAGAGCATGGTCACCACCAAGAGCGTGACACATGTTCTGCATCAGACACATCGGGTCCAACTTCTTAAGGAGGTTCAAGGCTCATAAACTCATGGTTAACACAGGTATTTGAAGTTTCTGTTATGATCCTATTCTTAGTAATTTGTGGTTTCTGCTTATGATTACATGGTTTGTTTTATAGGCTATTCTAAGACGGAGTAGGAGTACAACACAAACTACTAAAGACTTAAAGAGCGGGGTGAGGCATATAGTCGACAATGCGATGAGATCGATATTGAGAAATGGGTGTTGGCATTTGACGGGAGTCATTGTTCGGGTCATATGATGACGAATTTGGTAGAGTGCATAAATTATGTCCTTAAGGGTACACGCAACTTTCCTGTGACTGCCATCGTTAGGTCTACTTTCTATCGGCTAAATGAATTGTTTGCTCGAAAGAGCGTCGAGGCTCATAAGCACTTTCACAACAGATTCACGTATTCATAATTTGCCACTAAACGAGTTGAAGAAAGTTTTTTACGCGCAGGAAACATTGTTGTCAACCGGTTCGACAGCCACAATGAGATGTTTGAGGTTCGTGAAATGCAATATGGTTATATATACATGATTAACCTTGCGCAATGACATTGAAGTTGTGGCCATTTCTAGGTCGAGCGATTTCCATGTTGCCACATTTTTGCATGTTACGCTAACCAGCATCTTGATTGGCAAGTATATATACATGATGTGTACAAGATGTCTAAAATTTGTAAGGTCTACAGAGGTGAGTTTGTTCCTATGGGTGAGCCATCTACATGGTTTAGATATGAAAGAGCGAAGGTGATTACCAGTTGGACATTAAGGCGCATGACTAAAGGATGACCGAAGTCAACCTGCTACTTGAATGAGATGGATTCGCAGAATATGCGTGGTCCTCGCCAGTGTACTGTATGTGGATGGGAGGGACATAGCCGTAGTCGATGTCCTCAGCGTGTAGGTCCAAGCTCTGCCGGAGGTCAATAACGCTTAACCTTTCTCGTGTATTTTTCACTTTCTTATGTAACTTTTCTACGTATTTATGCATTTTAACTTTTGTTTGTAACTTTTTTATGTATTTAAGCATGTACACTTTGTTATGTAACTTTTATATTTATTTAAGCATGTGCAATTTTTTATGTATGTATTAAAATAAAACATAATCAAACTTACAATAATAAAGATGAGATCAACACAGAAACATCTAAATATGAAATTAACCATACAATAAGAAAGACAAGAATAAAAAGAAATGTCTAAAAAGGGCATACACTCCAACGCCCAAACAAAAAGCAAAATAACGGAGTCATCCATCTCTTTACAGTTGTATTGCAATGCACGACACAACGACCTGTACATATGTGTCAGACTAGCTGCCCCCAACTGTAGAGTCAAATGCGGTGGAAATCTTGAAGAAGAGGTAAAAACTTCGAGTTTACAGAATTCGTCGACTTGTCTAAAAATACAACCGTTCTAAGCATGTAGAAAATGTGAGTCTGAATATACCGCTCGATCGACTCCTGTGTGTCTAACGGCTCGGTGTCTCTGCATCACTAAACCCATGCAAGGTTTACCTTCCCCAAAGGAAGGTTTCTCATAAAAATCAAGTTCCGTTAACCCGATTACAGGCTTGATATTATTAATAACAATGTCAATGTAGTTTCAAGTTGGTAACACTCAATGTTTCGGTATGAGCATGTCATACTAAAAATTGGGTTGTTACAAAAAAAAAAAAAAAACTAACCTCAAAATCTAAAGCCCTAGCTATGTGCCAAGTCGTATTTAGTTTGTTGATTTCTTTGTCGCGAACATATTGTTTGGGGGCCATAGGTACTTCAGGAACTCGAACTTAAACTATTATAAAGTGGCATATCTAGGGTGCTGAGACCCGCATTAGGCGTTTATACATATCTCAGATACTGAGACATTATTCAATGTTTACACGTATCTCGGATGCTCAGTACCTATTTCTTCACTTAACACGTATCCCGGATGCACCCTGGATTCGTCACTCATCATTGTGTCACAGAACGGGGTCTGAGTACTGAGATCTACTTATTTTTTAATTCCTCCTTCAGTATCCGAGATGTAATACGTTGTGCATTTATGTAATTACTTTATATTTTATGTATTTCTGTAATTTCTATATTTTATTTAAAAATCCTAATAGGCTCTTTTAATTTTTTTCTTTTAATTATTGTCAAGGGATTTCTCATCATATATTCTTTAAGTAAAACTAAAAAAAATGTAAAAAAAATATTAAATGATAAAAATGTAAAATATCACACTTGACAAAATAATTGAAAAAGAAAATTTGAGGGGGTATCGCCGGATGAAAATAAAGAAAAAATATGCTGTTAAAACTTTAGAGTGGAATGTGAATTACATTTATAAGATTAAATCTTAATTTGTCTCTCAAAATTTGGATATGTGTTAAAATTAACCTCTAAAATTGTCATTGTCTCAATCAGACCCTCTAAATTTACAGACATTATTTATATTTGTCCGATCCTTCTAGTAATCTTTGTTAACAAAAAGCTGATTTGTCACGTTAAGTTCACAATGTGAACTCCAGGTGGCCTTACAAATGCTACGTAAGATAGGTAACAATCATATGATGTGGTCAAATTTAATAATGGCTCAATTTATCCCTTGTTCCTCATAAATCCTCATAAAAAACTCTAATTTTCTAACATTAGTACGTCATCGTTGTCCGATCCCAACAATGTCGTGTCATCATCTTTCTCAAGAGGATGTTGGAGAACAACAACCAAGCATTTGGAAGCTCTACGAGATCAAAGTTGCACGGATCCTGATTGAGGTCGAATAACCAATCGAAGCAGAGCTAGAAAGGTTCTTCATTGGTGTCGGTGTGGGATGCACCCTATTTTGTGGTGGTCCGGGATAGAAGCCAATCCTAAAAAATCATTTTTTGGTTGTCCAAATTTTAACGTGAGTTTTTAATACACCATAATATTATCCATGTAATTATTATTCATCAGAGCACAGGTGAATGATGATTTCACTGCTATGTATCATCAAAAAATTAATTGAAGTAGACAATATATAAAAAAAAAGAATTGGATTTGATTTTTCATGACACAGTCTTTTCAACTGAACTAAACTAATGGCGTAAACTGATAATATATTAAAATGAAATCAGAGAAGGTCAAGAACTAAAGAAAGTTCAAAAGTTAAATAAAGAAAAATACAACTTTTTTTTAAATGCTAACAATACAATTTAAAGGCAACCAGCAAGCAACAATCAATAATTAAATTTTTATCCACCAAATACCTTACAAATAGGGTTAAATATGATTTTGGTTTTTAAGGTATAGACCAAAAATTTTTTTTGTCCCCAATTTTTTTTCATATAAAATCATTCCTAAGGTTTAAAAGCAAATTTTAAAATTGTCTTTTTTACTTAAATATTAAAATTTTAGACCAAATTACCCATAATAAAAAAAATTATAAAATAAAAAAAGAAAAAATAAGACAAAGAGAGTGCCGCCAGTTCTGTACGATTTTGGTTCATAAGGTAAGGACGATTTTAAAACTAAATTGTCTCTGGCCTAGGTGTAGGAAGAGAATGAGTGGCCAAGTATTGAATAGTTTAAAATGTTCCTTGTTTATTGCATATGACTATTTCATTAATGTACAAGTGAAAAATGTAAATATTGAGCACTTTAAAATGATCCCTGATTTCATTATTGTACAAATAAAAAAGATGCCCTAGACGAACACTTTAAAATGAACCCTGTTTATTGTGTTTATTGCATATGATTATTTTATTATTGTACAAATAAAAAAAATACAAGTTGTAAAAATTAATTTAATAATAGAATAAAAATTGGTGTAATTTAAACATATTGGTGCATGGTATGTAATGTATAGATGAGGACCTGCAAGTTTATAGGTCTGCAAAACACAATTCATGTTTTGCAGAAAACAAAAAAAAAAAGTGAATTGGTTGCTACCAACACAACCTATGTTTTGTAGGGAAGCGCAACCACAAGACGAAATGTGTTCCCTTGTCCCTTGCATGCAAACCAGAGCTGGACTTGACCGCGTTGGAATATGCCAAACGCGATCTGCGTTTAGCAAGTGATCAGAGCAAAGCAAAAGTTGCGTCGTTTCATGTTCGACACGTGTAAGTGAGGAGTTCTTTATATTTGCATTTTGGCGTTTGAATTTGAATGTAAAGGAAGCAAATGTCACATATTATACGTTGTGTGAGCTGAAAGAAGGAAGAAGAAGACACACGAAGAGGAAGAAGCTTCAGCGAGTGAGGAGTGAAATTAGTGAAGAAAAACGGTTAGTGATTTTATATTACCTCAAGAACATTATATTGAATATCTAGATCATTCTCCATGGATAAATATTTTTTTTGTATTTTAATTATAAATAAATTTATTTATTTATGTTGTTATTAGAATTATTAAGAGATTTTTGGTATATAATTTAATCGTTAATTTTATTATTATTATTAACATTAATTAGTAGAATGTTATTATTTTTATTAGTAAGTAGAATTATAGTTATTATTACTACCGTTATTATTATTATGATTATTATTATTGTTATCATTATTATTGTTAGTGTATTACACAGTTTCTATGTTATTTTGTAATTACTATTCCGAATGTGATTATTATTATTAATATATTATTATTATATTTTTCATTAATATTAATTGTTATTGTCATTATTATTACTGTTACTGTTATTATTAGGATTTTTAATGTATTATTATTATTAATAGCTGAATATATAATTGTACGACTCATAATTATCAGAACCGAACCGATAATTAACTCGGTCGTTACTACGTCAATCGGTGAGTCGCTAATTCATCCGTTTGACTCGGTTATAATTAAATAAAAATATAAAATTATAAAAAAATTAAAACTAAGTTAAAATTTAAAATACATGTTTTATAAATATATTAATAACAATCAAGTATCAAATCTTAGATACAAATTATGATGCAAAAAAAATAATAAATTAGTCAGTAATACAAAATACTTTTTTAATTTAAATGAACAAGAGAGAGAAAAACATAACACAATCAATATATCAAAATTTGGCATCCATATGAATGCATATTTAAAAAGATAAAAATAAAAATAAAATTGGTTCAAAGTTACTATATAATTATCTTTTGTTACATGTATTAATAAGAAACATGTTGGCATAGTGATAAGAGAAGAAGCGTTGTATGCATGATGTCCCCTGTTTGAACCTTACATCCAGCGAGTTTAATTTCTCCCACTCTTGAACTCGACATGCAGAGCTCCTTCGATGGTTCAGCGGCATGCGAACGGGTCAATAACGGTTCCAAGCACGAGTCGACCGATTTTCAACGGATTTGACCATCTTACCATTATTATTATTATTATTATTATTATTATTATTATTATTATTATTATTATTATTATTAATAATACTAATTATTATTATTACTGTTAATATCAGTTTAATAGTGCTAATAGAATAGTATTATTGTTTTTTTTTTTGTAGGCTATTAAGAATTTGTTGTCGAAAAAATTTGAACCACCAGAAACTTATAACGAGATAGCTACAACGGCCCTAGCATCAATTGGGTTCCACCACGTTTCGCAAATAAGGAAAATGGGAGGACACTCTGTACTGTTGAGTGCTTTGGTGGAATGATGAAGACTTGAAACACATACGTTTCACCTTCCAGTCGGCAAAGTGACTGTGACACTAGAAGCCGTGACTCATATACTTGACCTCCCAATTAATGGGGAGCCCATGACGGATAGAACGGACAGCAGTCACGAGTACTTGGTGGAGAACTGCTTAGCAGTTTTTAGTAGGCCGCTCGGTCCGAACGATCACATATTGGGAAAAGTCAACCTTGCAAGGGTTTGGTGATTATTATTATTATTATTATTATTATTATTATTATTATTATTATTATTATTATTATTATTATTATTTATTTTTTATTATATATCATTATTATTATCATTTACCGTTCTTAATATCAATAATAATACTAATTATTATTAATACTGTTAATATTAGTTTAATAATGCTAATAGAATAGTATTATTTTTTTTTTGCAGGCTATTAAAAATTTGTTGACGAAAAAATTTGATCTGCAAAAAACTTATAACGAAATAGCTACAGCGGCCCTAGCATCATCTAGGTTTCACCATGTTTCGCAAATAAGTGAAATGGGAGGCACTCTGTACTGTTGAATTCTTTGGTGAAATGATGGAGACCTGAAACGCATACGTTTCTCTTTTCAGTCGGCGAAGTGACTATGACACTAGAAGACGTGACTCATATACTTGACCTCCCAGTTAATGGGAAGCCCGTGATGGGTAGAACGGATAGCAGTCACGAGTACTTAGTGGAAAACTGCTTAGCAGGTTTTGCTAGGCCGCTCGGTTCGGACGATCACATATGACGTCATTAGGTTCCCATTTGCAGCTAGGTATGTACTTATTGATAAGATTTTAATTTAACAACTTATACCCAGTAGATTTGAGTTAATTATTGTAAATAACTAATATCTGTTGTTCATTTTTTTTATTGTGTGTAGGTTGGCAAGCTTAGGACAATAAAGTAGGGATTGCCATGATGGCAGGATCCAGAGTTTACGTTGACGCATCGATAGCCTCACCTTTGATCAGGTACGACAAGTTTTGTTGTCTACCTTATTTAATGAATTGGTGATTCGTTCCTAATTATTGTACTTTATGTGATTTGCCTAGTTTTAATGGACACCATATAAGCATCTCCAACTACATCAAATTGCTCCTAACTGGCTTAGTAGTAACAAAGAGATTTATACATAGGGTTGTTGTCCCCCTCATCTATTTTCACTTTGTAGAATTTCATCTTGTTGACAGAGTGAAAAGATAGCTCGAGGGACAATAGCACAAGCCAGCAGATCCGGCGAATGTCGAGGAGTTTCTGTTAAAGACGACGAGGAGAGATTATGCCTGCTGGCCCGACATGCACCGTGACTGGTACGACATGTTTAAGGGACGTTACCAACTACCCCACTTGGTGACCATAGATGGGATCCCTGATTCTCGTCCAACACAAGAGTACCTCACATCGTAGCAGCAAGCATGTAGAGTTCGATTTCTATCTGGGGAGGACATCCTGGATGATTCAAGAGTAGCAGCACTGCCTTTTGATATCCTTCCTACTGCCTCAAGACAGAGAAATGACTTAAGCTTCCACTAGATGCCCCAGATCAGAGACGAAGGACTAGGAGGCGTGCTCGAGATGATGTTTAGAGATCGGCTTGGAGGGTACGTGATCAACGCGTCAGGCAAGCTTGGGGAGATGATCAACTATCATATGAGGAGGTTGAATATGCATGGTAGGAGGATATACCAGAGGATCCTATAACAGCTACATATGCAGAGATTCCCTCCTTGGGATTCTTTGCTAGGCATGAGGCGGACATGGCCAGAACCCTCATCCTAGGTATCTTCAGCACTGCTCATCACCAAGATGATGGAGTTGTCTGGGATCAGACCTAGTTCGACATTTAGCTCTGACGTTGAAATAAACATTGATGACATGTTCCAAATCGTGGGTGAATCTGGGGATGCGATGAATCAGTACGCAGATTGTTATCAGACTCGGAGAGACCATGCCAACATACCTAGCTCATCGACAGGTCCAGGTGTGGATTAGCACACTGAGCATGGTTTGGACTATACACAGACTCATCCAACAGGAGATCAGATGCCATAATTGCATCATCGGACTCCACCACCACGATCGTATCAATACGGATAAGCACCATCATCGTATTACCAAACTCCACCACCACCACCACATCCATCGATGACTGGATCAGTACTGCTTCCAATTCCACCGCCTCCACACATGCATTGAGAAGTACCACCACCACCACCAACACAGCAGACACCTCCCACTATGAGTCACCCAGTTGTTCGTCCTCGGCCAGCACAACCTCCGAGAGTGACACGTCTTCATGGATGTGGGACAGGACACCACTTGGACTATCCTAGCGGCCAGCGTTAATAGTTAGGTCATAGTTTATGTAGTATTATCATGTGGTTCTTTTTTGTATCACTATACATTATGTACTTAGATTATTGGTAGGACATGTAACTGGTTTATGAGAAGTTCAGATATTTTTTGTATCACTATATATTATGCATTATTACCATGTAGTATTATGCTTTTTAAGAATTTCGGATCTTTTATGTTTATACGACCACTTGATTGAAAAGGAAGACGACAAAAGAAAAAAGATTTGATATATATAAATAAACATTTGCTATAAGAAATATACTGATTACCGTCGGATTTAGCGGCTCATATTAGCATTGGATTTACCTACGAAGTCAGCGATGGTATTGTTGTGGGATTCGTCATTCCAAATAGTTACTGGCGGATAACCGGTTCTGATGGTAAAGTTGCCAGTAAATATTTGGCGGGAACACTAGGCAAATAGGCACCAAACGTATCGTTAGAATTACCGTCAAATTAGACAAGATTAATGGAATGCTGCGTGGAATCCTGCCTTTTGGGGACCTGCAACGCGTTACCATCGGATTTATTCGCTGGTAAATCCGACGGTAATCGTGCCATAAATTTGAACTGCGAACCCTCTTCCCCTTCATTTCGAATTCGATTTTATCTTTCTAATTTCTCACCTTCCTCTCTCCCTTCTCTAACGTCAGTCTCTTTCTAACGCCCTTGTCACCGCTGCTGCAAAGGCTGCCACTTCTGCTCTTCTTCTTCTTGGCGAGGTCAATAACTCCTACTAATTTTACTTGTTATTAGTTATTTTAATTTAGGATTTGTGTTGATTATTGTAGAATGGTGTTGATTATTCAGATTGCTTAGTGAAATCTCCATTAGGTATTTTTCATTATTGTTAATTTGTTCTTAATGTTTTACTTGACAATTATTTTTCGGTGTTTTAATTTCCTTTATAAGTTGTATGATGCTTTATATTAGAGAATGATTGATGGCTAATTCAATTTTGATAGTCTTGGAACACAATTATTCAAGTATTTTGACTTAAAATTTTGGTAGTCCGGGAATAATTTCCTTTAGTTTGTTATCTTTCACCTGACCTCTGTTTGGATTTGAAATTTTTATTGAAAAAATAGTTAACAAAGTTAGAATATTTTGAAAAATTGTTAACAAAGTTAAATTGCTTTGAGAGTTAAAATGCTTTGTTAAAATGCTTTGAAAGTTAGAATGCTTTGAAAGTTAGCATGCTTTGAAAAATTAGAATGCTTTGAGAAATTGCTAGAATGCTTTAAAAGTTAGAATGTTTTGAAAAATTGTTAACAAAGTTAGAATGCTTTGAAAAGAAAATAAGATAGAAAATAAAATAATATAAAGTTAGAATTCTTTGAAAGTTTAGTAAATATTTGAAGCCTTTAGGTAGGTGGATTAGGATTTTAGAGTTGATAGATATTTAGTTTGGATGAAACCCTTGAAGGATGGAGAAATCTAAATTTTAAGAGAGATTCTGTCAAAATTTTTATAAGATTCTATTTGATTTATCATATGTACCTTCTCTTCTAGTTGTTTGATTACAACCATGTCATATTATTTATTTTTGTATTTAACTAATTTATGTAATTTATACATGATATTTTTATTTTTGAGAACCTATAATGTAATATATTTCAATATTGAAAAATAATTGTCTCTTTGCTGCGACTCAAGCTTTATTAATATAATTAATGTATTGAGTATGTTAATATGTGTTGGCGGTTTTCTCTACCTCTGCCTCTGCCACCAGCCCTATCAATCCCTAGGAGGTTATTAACTTGAGGGAGGAAGTGCAGAAGTTGACGCAGGAGCTTTACCATCAAGCAGAGTAGTCTGAGCAAAGGTACAACGACCGTCTTGCATGTGTGGGAGGAGTCATTGCCATCAGTATGGACTTGACGGAGAAGCTAGAGCAGCTCGACTGGTTGTGACAGCAGATACACTGTAACACCTTAATTACCCTAAGCCTTACCTCATGTCGTAAAGCAAAGGTTAATTAAAGGTCACGATAATTCTATGGCGTATATATATATATATATATATATATATATATATATATATATATATATATATATATATATATATATATATATATATATATATATATATATAGAGAGAGAGAGAGAGAGAGAGAAAGAGATAATAGTTTTAGAAGCCCCATGAAGAAATAAGCTCAAAAACAGAATTACAAATGTGCGAAACGCTAACACGAAGCTACAAACTTAAGGCACAGGATATATATACAAGATAATGAAGCATATATAGACATATGAATAAAATAGTCATAAAGAAACTAGTCACAACCCGCGAAGTTTAAACCGGCTAGTTATATACAGCCATACAGAGTTTTGGAAGTTAAAATAGTGTACGACATATCTCTCTCAGAGTAAGCCTCTAAGGCAAAATATAATACAAAAGTGAGAGTACAATTCAAAATATCCAAAATGACTCCAAAAAGGGATCGAGATCCTCTGCTCTGTCGCCATCACATAACTCATCGAGGTCAGTTACGACCTGCATCTGAAAAATAATAACACAATATGGTATGAGAACTGAAGGTTCTCAGTATGGTAACAGTGCCCAATAATGTAAGATATAAGACTCCGGGACACTAGAGGCAATCCTAGAGCTTCATATCAATCATGAGATTCAAGTTAAAGCATAACTAAATTTAAAACCATCATTTTAAAACCATAATGAAATAAGGGGATCTAACTTAGGGATTTGCTAATCTAACATTTACACCATTGTCCCACAGCTTTTGCCAGCCTAACCACCATGTGATCCCATCGCCACCGCCTACCGATCCTCCTCAATCCCAGCAGAAAACACAAGTAATGGCAATGCAAGTAAAACACAAGTATAATCATGTATATCAAGTAATTCAAGAAACAACTAAACATGTTATACAATTAGGCAAACAATGCAAGTCGGCAAAGCAAGCAAACATATAAAATATACACATGATGAATGCATGTCCTATTTGGCTGTGATATTACATCGTCGGTTCAATTGCCAACCCGACACATTCCCATGGGAATGTCGCCTTTCAATCACGTATATAGCTATAGGAACCCCACACGGATATAGTGTCGGGCACACTCCTGTGATCTGAAATGATGCGAGCGGGATACTCTGCTACAGACCTCACATCTCAATGTAAGCGGGATTAACCACCGTCCTTACGTCGCCACCGCGACCTGGACAAGCGGGATTAACCACTGTCCTTGCCAGGCACAGAGCGTCTCAACAATATCAGTATAAAACAGTGTATCAGTGGTTTTCAGAAATCATTTTCACTACTCAGTCCACTCCGAGTCCTAGACTCGTCTCAACATCATCAATCTGAAATTCACAAATTCATCATTTCAATCATCATTACAGTACTCCGCCATCTCACTCAACTAATCCATCCTCAGTACTCCAGAAACCTAAGTCTCCATCTTCTAAATTCATGTAAAATTTTACTAAAATAAGTCACTAACTCATCTTTAGTAATATTGGAACCTAATTACTAGATAATACTCTTAAACAACATTTGAAGGGAGTTTAGAAAGTTAAAGAACTCTTAAAAATGAAGAAAAATCATTTTTCAGCAAAACAAGGGTTGCTCGTGTCGCGTGTTAAAGTTCGCAATGCAAGGGTTAAAATTTTGCTAGCTCGCATACGCATACAGTGCCCGCGTACGCATGATGCCCAACCTGAATAGGTTGGTCGCGTCGCGTATACTGTGTCGCGTACGCAACCCTCACCAGACTTAGAAACTTTTTAAAGTTGCAAAATTCTGTTTTAAACGCTAAACTTTTAACATTCTTAACTTCCTCTACAAAAATCTATTTTTCTCAAACTTTATATCAATTCAAAGCCCTTTGAATCATCTTTAATTTAAAGTAATTTCCAACCAATTTCAAAAACAGAGGCTCAAGTTATGATCCATCAAAGTTCACTAAAAACTAGTTTTTACCAAAAATTAACTAGGTTCTCAAACTTTCAAAATTTACCATCAAACCAAATCAAAGCCTATTCAATTTCACCATAAAACACTACCAAATGCTATACTTTACCTTTCCATCACAATTTAACTAATTCAACACCTATATCAATCAATTCCTCCTTCATAAACTCAATAATTCCACAACTTGTACATCAATATTCCAATATTAACTACTTGAACACAATCTCACTATTAATAAGCATCATTTATTATACAAAATAAAAAATTCTCATAATTACAATAATTCAACCTCAACATCAACAATTTCCATCACAAGTATTAACATCATCACACATTATCAATTTCACAACTGTCAACAACCAAATTCAATCCTATCCTAAGGTCCACTAGCCTAAGTGTCCAGAAATATTACATATTACATAGAGAAAACCGAAACCATACATTGACCGATTCCCAATATGCACAATACACCAAGTTGAGTCCAATTCAAGCCTCCAATTACCAACAAATCACCAATCAACTCAAACAAGCATCAACAATCAAATTTTCCAAGCTATATACATTAATTTACCACAAATCAATACCTAGGGTTCCTAAATACACAAATTCACAAGGGATAAGAGCAAGCGTACCTTATCCAACAGTTTTGGGAGCAAAACCCATTAGCAATCAAGTGTTAGAGTGTACCTAAACACCCAAAATCACAAAAATCTCTCAAAAACCAAACCTAAAATTTTGAAATTCTTAGAACAGAATAATGGTGAGTGAAATTCTAAATCTTACCAACAAAAGTTGGATTGAATAACGGGCTCGGCAAGAGTTTCGCGTAGTCGCCGACGGCACGCGAATTGAAGCTCCATAGCTCAAGTTATGGTCAATTGAAGAGAGGAGTGAATAGTGTTTCTTCTCCTTCTTCTCTCTCAATTCCCAGCTGCTTTAGTGTGTGTGTGAGTTATGAGCTGAATTGAGCTCATTAATGAACTTATATATGTTGGGCTTGGACCCAACTTGGGTCCGGTCCAACCCGTTAGCGTTTTTGGCCCGTTTGTCCCAATTTTGGGCCAAACTTTTAAAATTAGTGCCCGATTTTCAATTATAATTGTTTTCTTAAGCTTTTCTACTATTTTTATCATTCTCACACAGTACCAGACAGATTTAAGCTGGTACTACCAGTTAATTTACCGGTATGCGTTTTTACGCAATTTTTCGTAGATATCATATTTAAATCTTCTAATTAACATTCTAAATTTTTGGATCCTATTTTAGGCAATTAATTTAATTTAATTAAGCGATTAATTAGTCACGGTTCTTACGTTCTCCCCCCAAATAAAAAATTTTGTCCCCAAAATTTAACGATTACCTGAGAATAGCTCGGGATAATCCTTCCGCATCTCGGACTCCAATTCCCAAGTGTACTATTCCACTCCCGCTCTTTTGCAAGCCACTTTAACCAACAGAACCTCCTTTCAACGTAACTTCTTCACACTAGTGTCGTCAATCCGCACCGGTGTTACTTGAAAAGTCAAGTTCTCTTTCAGCTCAACCGATTCGGGCTCTAACACATGAGCCGCATCAGACGTGTACTTACGGAGTTGTGACATGTGGAATATGTCATGTAAGTTAGACAAACGCGGTGGCAAGACTACTTGATATGCCACCGGCCCAAATCGACTCAAAATCTCAAACGACCCTATATACCTCGGATTCAGCTTCTTCATTTTAAACGCTCTTCCAATCCCAGTTGTAAGGTAACCATTAGAAATACATGCTCTCCCACTTCAAATTCCAATGGTTTCCTTCTCTGATCCGCATAGCT
Organism: Arachis ipaensis; assembly: GCF_059453495.1. Classification (NCBI taxonomy): domain Eukaryota; kingdom Viridiplantae; phylum Streptophyta; class Magnoliopsida; order Fabales; family Fabaceae; genus Arachis; species Arachis ipaensis. Next base: position 143,696,333 of record NC_142444.1, read on the forward strand.
CTTCTATCGGCTCTGTGTAGTTAAAATCGTAGCTCGAATCTTTTTAATCTTCTTAGTAGTCTGACGGGTGGTTAAATGCCTGTTAAGAAATTCTAGTAAAAACTGCATTGTGAGTACAGTCTTAACCGATGAAATTTTCACTGTCAATTTAGAAGATGTCACAATTAAGAATAAATAACTGGGAGTAGAATTCCCAGGTCGTTTCCGAAAGAGTTGACACAGCAGTGTAAATTATTGATCGGGAATTTTCTGAGAAAATTTTGAAGTTCGAGAACGGAAAGATAAATAATTAAAATTCAAAGCAGTGAATGATAGCAAGAGATATTATGTATTTGAAATAAAAGGCCTTGGCTGAGAAAAGATTAATTGGAGTTTCTATCCTCGTTGACTTTTACAAGTATAATAGTAAAAGGTTGTTGCTTCCACTCAGTTATCCTCTTGCAGTTGCGAAGGAAGGTCAAGTGGGTAACACAAACTCTGATTCACAAGTCCTAATCCCTTCCTAGGGAAGGATTAGAGTTAGTGAAAAGTGAGTTAGCCAGCAATTCCCAATTAGAAATTAATACTTGAGTTTTCCAACTCAAGGGGTTCCAATTAATCAACTTCCAAGCTAAGTTGAGAGCTTTAAATCATAACATGAATGCCATTTTTCAACAATATGGAATAAGAATAAATAGGAGACATAGTAATTAAAAATAAATTAATAAAAGCAAAATTGGAGCTGATAATTAATTGAAGGAAATCAAACAAGTAATGGAATTAAATGTAAAAATGGTTCATTGCATTAATAATATTCAGAATTAACAATATCTATATATGACCATGAACAAATTAAATGGAAAATAAGAGAGTAAAGTAATAGAAAGGCAAACTATAATGATGAAGACTCCAATCGAAGGTAGTAGCAGCTCTCTCAATATCCAATCAGAAAGCAAAAGCTAAGAATACTAAGAACCCTAGAAGAGGTAGTGTTTTCTCTCTAAGATTCAAAACTAAAACTAAAAATAAGTGAAAGTGAATGTGTCTTGAGTCTCTGCTTGCCCCTTGCCTTTAGTTTGTGTTTTTGGGCCGAAAACTGGGTCCAAAACAGCCCAGAAATCTCCCCCTGCGAGTTCTGATTAATGCAACAAGTGACGCACGTCACGCGTACGCGTCGCTATATGTTGCGCCAATGCAGGCGCACGCGTCAGGCATGCGTGCGCGTCGATTCTCGATGTCCATCTCCTTGGTTTCTTGTGTTTCTTCCACTTTTGCATAATCCCTTTCTATCCTCTAGGCCATTCCTGCCCTATATATCCTGAAAACACTTAACACACAGATCACGGCATCGAATGGTATAAAGGGGAACTAAAAATTGACAATTTAAAGGCTTAGGAAGTAAGTTTTCAATCATGGAACAAAATTAGGAAGGAAATGAAAAACATAAAATTTCAATGAATAAGTGTGAGAATACTTAATAAAATTCACTCAATTTAGCACAAGAAAAACCATAAAATAGTGGTTTATGAATCTCCCCACACTTAAACATTAGTATGTCCTCATGCTAAGCTCAAGGAAACCAAAAGAATGAAGGGGAAAAAGTAAGAGTCATGCAATGCAACCTATCTATATGAATGCAGCTATATGCTAAGATGCTTCTACCTACTTGGTTAAAAGTAAACTAGTTCTCCAAGACAAATATAAATCAGATTCCACTAATTCAAATCACACAATAAGGGACAAGTAAACTTGTAAGACGATAGCTCATGAAAGCCTTGAACACAGAATCAAGCATTGAACCCTCACTGGAAGTGTATATGCACTCTAATCACTCAAGTGTCTAGGGTTAATCAACTCTAATCTCCTCTAGTCATGCTTTCTAAAACGTTGTTCTTCATCTAACCAATCAACAAATATTTAGTGTACAAATGCAAACATCATGAGGGCTTTTCAAGGTTGTACTGGAGCTAAGGTAAGGGTGAGGATATATGTATGGCCAAGTGAGGTATAATTTGAATCTTTGACTAACCTAACACATACACACACTCTACATAATTCTAAAATCATGCTTAGCTTCCCAAATTCTCACTTTTGCATATTTTCACACACTTATGTATCAATTTCTTAATTCCACCACATATGCATTGATCTTTTTATTGAACTTAACATTGGGGTAATTTTATCCTCTATTCATTTAATTTCTTCTCTTTTTGTTTTTTTTTCCTTTTTCTCTTTTTTTTTAATATAATTGAAAGCATAATATATCAATGCATATGATTTCTCTAATTTCACACAAGTAAGCACCCAAATTCCCAATATTTGTCAATAAAAGCAAAACATACTCTCATCAACTATAGTTCCCATATTTCCCCACACTTAGTTGACACACACTCACTATCTTAAGCTAACCAAAGATTCAAATAGGGTAATTAATTGTTTTCCCTCTTAAGGCTAGTGATGTGGTAATATAAAGAACAAATGGGGGTTAAAAAAGCTCAAAGTGGCAAACAAGGGAAAATAAAATGGTAAGCTATTTGGGATAAGTGAGCTAATATCAAATGATGGCCTCAATCACATATATGCATGAAGATACACTAAATAATGGACATATAGAATGGAACAAACCAAAGAATGCATTCATAGAGAAGAAAATACACAAGAATCAAAATCATGGTTAAATAATGTAACCATACAATTAGGCTCAAACTCTCACAGGTTGTGTGTTCTTAGCTCTTAAAACCATGTTCCAAATTAAAATCTTCAAACAAGTTTAACAAAAATTTTAATTCGAATTAGTGAAATGCTATAAAATAGGGTCTTGAAAAGAAAATCATTACTTCAACCAAGCAGTCAATACATGCAAGCAACTACTATCATGCAATCTATTCTATCTAATAAAAGAAAAATAAAATATTGGTGATGAGAGAGAGAGAGAGGTTACCTTCAGAAGTTAGGTACTGACCTCCCCACACTTAAGGCTTGGCACGGTCTAGCCTCTCAAGAATCTCAAGTAGCAACTAATTGTTGGATGGTGCCTGTGGTGTGGAGGATGGTGGAGCAGAAGAAGAAGGAGTGTCTAAAGACGGCCTGCATACTGGCTCGCAGAAGGTACTGGGGGTCTGATATACTTCCCATTCGGGACATACTGATCATCCTTAGGGATCATGGCCTTCGTATCTCCAGCTCGATAGGAGACTCCCGCTGCAGCGACCAAATCTGTAACCAGTGCAGGAAAAGGTAAGTTGCCCACGATTTGCACGTGTCCCATAGCCTGTCGGATGAGTCGACGTAAATTGAGGGGTTGCTCTGTAAGAATGCATCAGATGAGAACAGCCATATCAGCAGTGAATGTGGACTCATGGGTACTCGAAAAGATGTAATAGGACATGATATGTGCCCACACGCGAGCCTCCAAGGTAAGTGCTTGGGCGGAGATACTCTTGGGTTTTGCCCGGTGTTGTCCATAGATCCATTTGTTGCCAGGTTGGGCTATAACTCCAAGGACGCTGTTCCAGTCAAACTGGTATGTTTGGCGCTTAAGTTGGGCCTCTTGATAGGCATCCAACCCCTCTGGGCTAGGTGGAAGATCCAGTACTCTCTGAATGGCATCTTCGGAGACAGGGACTTACTTTTGATGAACATAGACAGGTTGCAGGGTAGGCGAGTGGAAGTTAGAGTAGAATTCGACTACCCAAGATAGATTGGCCTCTCGTGGCTGCCTCCTTAAGAATCTCCACTGTCTCCTTTCAATGCGGGGCTCCACAAAGTCAATAAAATGGAAGGATGAGTAGATGTTCATTATTGTAGTTTCTCTCTGCCATGATGGGGAACATCTGCTCACAGTAACGGTTAGTGAATCGTGCGGAATCCCGTGCAGGAATTGCCTTCTCCGCTTCAACTTTGATGGTCCTCTTCCCCCGCTTAGTAGGTGGCTTGACGCTTGTAGATGGTTGCGCCTTAGCCGGTGCTCTCTTAGTGCCTTTCCTTGCCGGTGTCTTGTCAGAAGCCTTCTCTTTCCCTCTCTTGGTGGCCATCCTAAGGATGGAAGAAAGAGAAGTAATGTCAAATATAGATAGCTAAAAACTGGAAGGAGGAAAGTTCAAGTAATAATGAATGCCAAAGTAAAAGAGAATGTCTTAGATACATGATAGCTACAACATGCATGGAAGACATCAATTAAAAATCATGAAGGCATATCATAACAATTAGATGCAAGAGGGTTAAAAGCTTGCAAGTAACAAGCATGAGAAGAATGGCTCAAGCATCAATAGCAACAATAATATGTAACAAAATAATGAGCACTTTTATGATGACAATTATGAATAATAAAGTTAATACACATGGATTGCAAGGGTTGTGAAAAAGAGGCATTAAAGTGTAAGAATAAAATAAAAAAGAATTCAAAATGCCATGAGAGTTTTTTCACAAACACTTGGTGTGTAATTTAAAAATAGGCCTTAAAGTAATTAATCCAAATGTATATGGGATCCAAAATAAAATGTCAATTGTCAAACTACTCCTCATAATATCCACAAGCTACAATATAGCAAAATAATCATCCAAATAAAGCTCCAACACCAACATAAAAATGCAAGATAAAAGAATGAAAAAGGAATTAGAAATAACTAAGCTAATATAAAATAAAAAATAAACAAAATAATCAAATGCAATAAATAGAAGAAGAATGAAAGAGTAGAAGAGGAAAAGAAAGGAAACCTTAAGAAGAAGATGAAAATAGGAAGATGAATGGGAGTAAGAATGAGAGAAGAGTAAGAAGGGAAGAAGAAAAAAAAAGGAAATTGTAGCTGCCGGAGTAGGTGGTCTCTGGTGGTGGTGAGAGAAGGGAGGAAGAAGGAAGAAAGAAGTAGAAAGAATGAAGAAGAAAGAAGAAGACTTAGGATTGGAGGGGGGAAAGAATTGAAACAGGCAGCGCACTGAATTAAGTGACGCAGCGCTATCGACGCGTGTGCGTTGCCCACGCGTATGCGTGGGTGGGCAAAAGTTTAGGGGACGCGTACGCGTGACCACTGGCCGCGCTAAATGCACAGTTCCAACCCCATGGCCTCACAACTCTCTGTTCAATTTGTACTGGGGCCGTAATTACGTACGACGCGCGTGCGTCGGTCACGCCCACGCGTTGGTAGCCATATAGTGAAAACGACGCGTACGCGTACGCGTGGGTTGAATTGTGCCTCTAGCACACTACCCACGCGATTCCATCATAACTCTTTGTTCAAAACACTCTTTTACGCTGATTTCCATGTCCACACATACGCGTCGCGGACGCTTACGCGTGGATTGAAAAATTTGCAGGGAACGCGTACGCGTGGGGCACTCACACATGACGCGTGCGCGTCATAGACGCTTGCGTGTCATAAGCCCCTTTTTTTATATTAAAAATAATGAAAAATAGAAGTAATTATGAAAAACTAGAAATTAACACTGATAAAAATAAAAATAAAATAGAACTAATAAAAAGGGAAGATCATACCATGGTGGGTTGCCTCCCACCTAGCACTTTTCTTTAACGTCCTTAAGTTGGACGGTCCACAAGCTCAGTCTTCTTCTGTTGCTGGATCCGCCAAGAGGAAGATCTCCAGCTCCTTGTTGTTCTTCATCTTCTCACCATGATATAGCTTCAAGCGGTGCCCATTGACCTTGAAGAAAGTGGGGCTTGAAGGGTAACTCAGGTGGAAGACTCCATATGGTTCAGCTTTTTCCACCCTATAAGGTCCTTCCCACCTTGATCTTAGCTTGCCCGGCATGAGTCTCAACCTTGAGTTATAGAGGAGGACTAAATCCCCAGCTCTAAACTCTCTCCTCTTGATGTTCTTGTCATGCATCGCCTTCACCCTCTCTTTGTAGAGCCTTGAGTTCTCATACGCTTCTAGTCGAAGGCATTCCAACTCCTGTAGTTGCAGCTTTCTTTCAATCCCGACTCCTCCCAATCTGAAGTTGCATTCCTTCACCGCCCAGTAGGCTTTGTGCTCCGCCTCCACTGGAAGTTGACAAGCCTTTCCGTAGACTAGGCGGAATGGACTCATTCCGATGGGTGTCTTGTAAGCTGTCCGATAAGCCCAAAGCGCATCTGCAAGTCTAGTACTCCAGTCTCTCCTGTGAGGCTTGATAATCTTCTCGAATATGCGCTTTATCTCCCTGTTAGACACCTCGGTTTGCCCATTGGTTTGAGGATGGTAAGTCGTCAACACCTTGTGAATAATGCCATGTTTCTTTAACAGACCTGTCATTCTTCTGTTACAAAAATGAGTGCCTTGATCACTCACGATTGCTTGTGGTGATCCAAAGTGACAAATAATATTATTTCGAACAAAAGAAACAACAACATTAGCATCATCAATACGGGTAGGAATTGCTTCCACCCATTTAGAAACATAATCAACAGCTAACAATATGTATAAGAAACCATTAGAATTTGGAAATGGACCCATGAAGTCAATACCCCCCAAACATAAAAAATTTCACAAAACAACATAAGTTGTTGGGGCATCTCATCCCTCTTGGATATATTACCAAACCTTTGGCATTGGGGGCAAGAGTCACAGAAAATAGTAGCATCCTTAAAAATTGTGGGCCACCAAAATCCACAGTCTAAAATTTTTCTAGCAGTTCTTTGAGGACCAAAGTGTCCACTACTCTCAGAAGAGTGGCAGGCCTCTAAAATTGACTGGAATTCTGATTGTGGCACACACCTTCTAATTATTTGGTCAGCACCACATCTCCACAAATATGGGTCATCCCATATGTAATACTTGGACTCGCTTTTAAGCTTGTCCTTCTGATGCTTAGAAAAATTAGGAGGAAAGGTACGACTAACCAAATAATTAGCTACAGGTGCATACCAAGGAACCACCTCAGATATTGCTTGCAAGCTATCAAGTGGGAAAGCATCATTGATAGGAGTGGAGTCACTCTTAATATGCTCTACGCGACTCAACTGGTCCGCCACTAAATTTTGGGAACCACTCCTATCTTTGATCTCTAAATCAAATTCTTGCAGCAACAATATCCAACGGGTGAACCTTGGTTTAGGCTCTTTCTTAGCTAACAAATTTTAAAGCTGCATGGTCTGAGTATACTACCACCTTAGTTCCAAGTAAATAAGCTCGAAATTTATCCAAAGCAAAAACAATAGCTAAAAGCTCTTTTTCAGTGGTAGTATAATTAGACTGGGCACCATCTAGAGTTTTAAAAGCATAAGCAATAATATAAGGGTCGTTACCTTCGTGCTGAGTCAGCGCCACTCCTACCGCATAGTTGGATGCGTCACACGTGATCTCGAATGGCCTACTCCAGCCAGGCCCTCTCACAATAGGTGTTTGGGTCAAGGCAATCTTCAGCTTGTCAAATGCCTCCATGCAGTCTTCACTCAACTCGAACTCTACATCCTTCTACAGCAAATGGGATAAAGGTAGTGCAACCTTACTGAAGTCCTTGATAAACCGCCGGTAGAAACCTGCATGACCAAGAAACGAACGGACTTCCCTCACAGAGGAGGGGTAAGGTAAACCAGAAATAAAATCTACCTTTGCTGGATCAACAGATATACCAGTATTACAAAAAATATGTCCTAGAACAATACCTTGCTTTACCATAAAATGATATTTTTCAAAATTAAGTATAAGGTTTGAACTAACACACTTTTCTAATACTCTAGCTAGACTATCCAAACAAAGGTCAAAGGAATCACCATAGACACTAAAGTCATCCATAAAAACTTCCATACAATGCTCAAGAAGATCTGAGAATATACTCATCATGCATCTTTGAAACGTAGCCGGTGCATGACATAAGCCAAAAGGCATTCTCTTATATGCATACGTTCCAAAGGGACATGTAAAAGTTGTTTTCTCTTGATCTTCTAGAGCAATATGAATTTAAAAATAACCAGTGTAACCATCTAGAAAATAGTAGTGTGATTCACCTGATAGGCCATCAAGCATTTGATCGATGAAAGGTAACGGGTAGTGATCCTTGCAAGTGGCCTGGTTCAAGCGCCTGTAGTCAATGCACACCCTCCAGGAATTCTGCACTCTTGTAGCCATGAGTTCCCCATGCTCATTCTTCACTGTTGTAACACCAGACTTCTTCGAAACCACCTGTACTGGGCTAGCCCATTCACTATCCGAGATTGGATCGATGATGTCGGCTTCAAGCAGTCGGGTCACTTCCTTCTTCACAACTTCCAAGATGGTGAGGTTCAACCGCCTTTGTGGTTGATGGATAGGCCTTGCTCCATCCTTTAGAAATATGCGGTGCTCACAGACTTGAGGGCTTATACCTAATATGTCCACCAAACTCCACCCAATAGCTTTCTTGTGTTTTCTAAGCACACTAAGCAACCGCTCCTCTTGTTGGAAAGTAAATTCCTTTGCAATAATATCTGGGAGCTTCTGATTGTCCTCAAGATAAGCATACTTGAGGTGGGGTGGAAGGGGCTTCAATTTCATTTTCAGTTCATGGCTTGGCACTTGATCATACGGAGACATTGGAGGTAGCAAGGTGTCTTCAATATGCTCAGAGGACTTCCTTACACTTGCACCTTGCTCCATGTTCTTCTCTTCTATTGCCTCTTGGTGAGCTTCAGCCACTGTTTCATCAATAATATCACACTGGAAGATGGAGTGGTCTTCCGATAGGTGCTTCATAGCTTCATCTAGGTTGAAGCTCACTGCTCGTCCATCAATCTCAAATGAATATGTTCCTGAGAAGGCATCCAATTTAAACAGCGAAGTCTTCAAAAATGGCCTTCCAAGCAAAATGGATGAAGGTCTTCCTGAGTCATTAGGGGGCATCTTCAGAATATAGAAGTCAATAGGAAACGTTAGCCCCTTAATGCTCACCAAGACGTCTTTTGCAATGCCAACCACTGAAATTATGCTCTTATCTGCCAAAACAAAACGTGCTGCCGACCTTTTCAAGGGAGGGAGCCTCAAGGGATCATATACAGATAATGGCATAATACTAACACATGCACTTAAATCACACATACAGTCAATAAATTGTACACCCTCTATAGTACAAGTAACCATACAAGGACCGGGATCACCACATTTCTCCGGTATAGCACCCATTAAAGCAGAAATAGAGCTACCTAAAGGAATAGTTTATAAATCATGTATTTTATCCTTATTCATGCACAAATCTTTTAGAAACTTAGCATACTTAGGAACCTGGTAAATAGCATCAAAAAGGGGAATAGTTACCTCAACCTTTTTTAAGATCTCCACCATCTTGGGGTCTAGCTCCACTTGCTTCTTAGTCCTCCTAGCAAGGTGTGGAAAAGAAATGGGAATGACTTCTCTTACAATATCATCTTCCTTAGATACTCCATCCCTTGGTTGAGCAACTTCTTTTTCAACCGCATCTTGCACCTCATCCTCTTCTCCAACATCTTCTACCTCAACAACATCTTTAACTTGAATGTCTTCTTTTGAGCTTGGCTCCTCTGGACTTCTCTCTTACAGTGTAGTGCCAGACCTCAAAGTAATGGCATTGATTCCACCTTTGGGGTTGGGTAAAGGTTGAGAAGAAAGTGCACTAGAACTTGAAGGTTGATTGTTGGGTGTAGAGGGTGGTTCCATACGGGATATAAGAGCTTGTAGAGTAGAGGTAAGACTGGTGAGGCTAGAGGTAAGGGAATTTGGAAGCTCTTTTTGTCCTTGCAGGATAGAACGGAGTGTTTCATCTTGGTTGGGGGAAGAATGAGGGTAGGTAATTTGAGGGGCTTGTGGTTGGTTGTGTTGAGGTGCTTAAACTTGCCTTTGGTGAGGTTTCCGGTAACTTTGGCCTTGGTTCTGCTGTTGATATGGAGGGTTTTGTTGATACCGGTTTTGTTGATAGTTGTTGTTCTACCTTTGATTTTCACCATTGTCTCTGCCTCCTTGGTTGTAGTTGTCCCTCCATCCTTGGTTGGAATTGTCTCTCCATCCTTGGTTGGAGTTGTCTTGCCAACCTTGATTGTAGTTACCAGCTTGGTTATAATTACCGCCTTGTTGATAGTACCCTTGATTCGAACGGTTGTAATAAGTGTTGGTAGCTGCAAAGGTGTTATCTTCTTGTTGGAGTTCTGGACATTCATCTGTGTAGTGAGAATAGCAAGCGCATATTCCACACACTTTATGAGGGACCAACTGTTGATAATGTTGTTGTGGAGGAGGCTGAGGTTGTTATTGGTTAAGCTGGAGCTACTTCAGTATATTGGTCATCTCTTCCAGAGTCTTGGTGAGAGCAGCGGTCTCACTACTAGAGAAAACTTCCGCAATAGCCTTGTGATGATTTTTCCTTACCCTTGCATTTTGGGTAGACTCAACTAGATCGGTGATCAGTTGCCACGCTTCTGTCGCTGTCTTGTACTTCGTCAGAGAGCCATTACTTGCAGCATCTAAGATGGTCTTGTCTTGAGGCTTCATGCCTTGGCAGAAATAGCTAATCAACACCAACTGGTCAATCTTGTGATGGGGACATGAGTCAAGGAGATTCTTGAAGCGTTCCCAATACTCGTATAGAGTCTCTAATTCGCCTTGGATGATGCAGAAAATTTCCTTCCTCAGTCTATCTGTAATCTCTGCTGGAAAGAACTTGTCCAGGAATTCCCTTCTGAGCAAATTCTAATTAGTAACAACAACTTCCGGTTGAGTGTAAAACCACTCCCTTGCCTTCCCCTCAGAGAAAATGGGAAGGCATATAACCAAATAGTAGTCTTATCTGCTTCATGCCGCCTAGTAGTTGAGCAAGCTGTCTGAAAATCTCGAAGGTTCTTGATAGGCTCTTGAGCGGGTAGGCTATGAAACTTAGGCAGTAGATTTATCAATGCGGTCTTCAGTTCAAAATCCACAGCCAAATTCGAATGACGAGCTTGATGGTTGCAGTGTAAAGTCCGGAGCTCCTGCTTCCTTGAGAGTAATCCTTCTAGGCTCCGCCATAGTACATGCACTTAAATCAATAGAAGAAGCGTCAATAGAATCAGTAGGAGAGGGACTAGTTTCTTCCTCAAATGATGCTTCAGACTCAACCTCAGATAAGACTGGTAAATTGGTAGAAACCCCTTCACCACCCTCAGAGGCTAACCGACGCTGAGCTCGCCTAATACGTGAAATAGTTTTTTCAATCTCAGGATCAAATACAGCTAAGCTCGGATCCGGTAATGAACGTGTCATTCAATGAAAGAAACATAGAGATCATGGTAATAAAATATATTAAGAAAATTTAATAATAAAACTACTACTAATTAAACAAAAAACACACCAATAAAAATAAAAATAAGATAAAGAAAATGCAATTATGTAAATATAAAAATATTTACACCAACTAATAATTTAGCACACTGTTGCAACTCCCCGGCAGCGGTGCCAAAAATTGACGTGTGGTTAAATGCCGGTTAAGAAATTCAAGTAAAAACTGCATTGTGAGTACAGTCTCAACCGACGAAATTCCCACTGTCAATTTAGAAGATGTCACAATTAAGAATAAATAACTAGGAGTAGAATTCCCAGGTCGTTTCCCAAAGAGTTGACACAGCAGTGTAAATTATTAATCGGGAATTTTCTGAAATAGTCACAGCCTGCGGAGTTTAGGCCGGCTAGTCAAACTGAATGCAACAGAATTTTTAAAGTTTAAAATAGCTTATATAACTTATCTCTCAAATCAAACCTCTAAGGCCATAAATTCTAAAACAGAAAGGTGAGAGAAAGTACTGCAGCAAAATAATCAAAAATACCAAAAGATAACAAAAGATCCTCCGCTCTGTCACCATTCCGCAACTCACCGAGGTGGGTTACGACCTACATCTGAAAAACAACAACAAAGTATGGAATGAGAACCGGAGGTTCTCAGTATGGTAACAGTGCCCAATATGTAAGATATAAGGTTCCGGGACACCGAAGGCAATCCTAGAACTTCATACCAAACAGATATCCACGCTCATCAAAATAAATAACTTAAACCATAAATAATAAACAGGGTTATCCCACAGCTTTTGCTAACCTACCCTCCACGCGATCCCATCGCCACCGCCTTCCTAACCTCCTCAGCACCAGATAAGCACAAATAATACAACCAAGTAAATCACAGGTAATATACATATACCGCAAGTAGTTCAAGAAACAAGTAGGCATATTATACATTTAGACAATCTGCAAGTAATCAAAGCAAATAAGCACAAAAGAAATGCATATGATGAATGCCTGTCTTATTGGCTGTGATATCACATGTCAGTTATAGTGCCAAACCCAACACTAAATCCAGTCGGCAACTCCCAAATTAGTCTCTCTGTTGCGTATATTCAGGAGGAATAATTTCGAGGGAGAGTGCCCTACCACCTTCTCCTTTCAAAGGGAAACGTTCCGAGGGAGAGTGCCCTACCACTTTCCTCTAGATGCCGCATCATCCCATAGGTTAGTGCCCTACCACCTTGTAACTAGAGAAAAATCGCATACTTAGGAGGAATAATTCCAAGGGAGAGTGCCCTACCACCTTCTCCTTTCAAAGGGAAACGTTCTGAGGGAGAGTGTCCTACCACCTTCCTCTGGAGTGAGAAATATGAGTGAGAAGCCCAGCTTCAACCCTCATATCCGAATGTAGGCGGGAGACCGCCACAGCCCCTACGACGGAGAACAAAGCATATCACAATCACATAATCCTTTTCAGAGGCCACTGCTCATAGCACACTTCCGTTCATACTCATTCCATTAACCATAATTATTCATCCTCAAGTTCCAATCTAATCATGACCATCATCAACTCTCCATTTTCATTATAATCATTCTCCTTTCTCAAATATCCTCAAAGACATACTTCACATCTCAACCTACACTAATTTTGTCTACAACATTCTAAAACCTAAGTCATCGGCTCTAAACTCATACAGAAATTCACTAAATTAAGTCACTAACTCATATTTAATAGTATTAAAACCGAATTACTAGATAGTACTCTTAAACAGCAATTGGAGAAAGTTTGAAAAGTTAGAGAACCCTTAAAAACGAAGAAAAATCATTTTTTCAACAAAACAGGGTGTATGCGTACGCATGCGTTATGTATGCGTATGCATACATACATTATGGCCCATTTCGCATACGCATACACATGTATGCATACGCATAGGTGCCAAACAGAATGGCATGTATGCGTATGGGGGGGTATGCGTACACATGCACCCCCAGACTTAGAAAATTTTGTGAAGTTGCAGAAATCAGTTTAAACTCCAAACTTTAAACATTCATAACTTTCTCTACAAAAATCCATTTTCATCAAACTTTATATAAATTTAAAGATCTTTGAATGAGCTTTAATTTAAGACAAATTTCAACTAATTTCGAAAACTGAGGCTCAAGTTATGATCCGTCAAAGTTCACTAAAAATTAAGTTTTACAATTTACACAAAAACATCAAAGTTCTCAAATTTCCAAATTTCATAACCAAAACATACCCAAACATCATAAAACACTACCACACACTACACCTTTACCATTCTATTGTACTTCCATCACTTCCACACCTAATTCACTCAACCTTCCCACCATAAATCAACACAAATCCATAATTCCCAACTTAAGATTTCAATCATCAACAATTTGTACAATTCACTCATCATAAACATCATTCATCACCTCTCATCATAAATCCTCATAATTATCATTATTCAATCTCAATATCCATAATCAACACCATGAACATAAATAACACCAATACTCATCATGTTATCATCATAATTAATATATCACACATTCCAACACTCCATATTATACTCCTCATCATCAAACATAAATTCACATATAATTAATCATACACAACCATCATTCAATCCTATCTTAGGGTCAACTAGTCTAAGTGTCCATAAATATTACATATTACATAAAGGAAACCAAAACCATACCTTGGCCGATTTCCAAAATGCGTAAAACACCAAAAACTTGATTACAACAAGATCAACAAGCCTCAAACACCAACACCACTTCCAAAACTCACCAACTATCAAGCTATACACATATAACATACCAAGAATAAATACTATGGTTAACCAAAACATCAAACCACAAGAGTTTGAAGAGACTTACCTTACTCAAAGAGATTAGGGGTAAAACCCAACAATATTCCAATGCTAGATCACCCCTAAACAAACAAAATCACAAAATCTACTCAAAAACCAAACCCAAAAATGCAAAAAAGTTAGGGCAGAAAACTGGAGTGTGAGATGCAAGTTCTTACCTACAAAGCCTAAATAGAAACGAAGAGCTCGATAAGAGCTTCATGTGGCCACAAATAGCTCGTCAATCGGAGCTCCGGATCAAAAGTTATGGAGATTTGAAGGAGGAGGTGAATAGTAACCAAACCCTCATCTCCTTTCTTCTCCATGACCGTCCCTCTCTCACTCTCTATGTATAAAATGAGCTGAAAGCTCATTAAACACACATATATATGTTGGACCTTGGGCTCGGTTTGGACCCGGTACAACCCGTTAGCGGTTTTAGCCCGTTTGGCCCATTTTGGGCCAAAACCTTTAAGATTAGTGCCCGGTTTTCAATTATAAATTATTTTTGTCTTTTCAAAACAATAAATCAATTTTCAAAATCTTATTTTCCAAAATACGTAGTACTGGACAGACTAGAGCCAGTACTGCCGGCTTAAGCACCAGTACGCATTTTTACAAAAACTTTTCGAAAAAGATACATTTTCCAACTCAGAAAAATTCATTGAAATCAAATTTCACCTTTAAATTTTCAAATTAAAACTTCTAAATTTTGAATCTACTCCGAGCACTTAAAAATAATTATTTTATTTAAAATGGTTATGTTGATTCTTACATCTGCTACCAAATCAGGCCCCAACACACTCGATTCAACGGCTTCATACCAGGATAGTAGAGACTGACACTTCTATCCATACAAGGCCTCATACAGAGCCATTCCAATGCTCGCATGAAAGATGTTGTTGTACGCAAACTCCACCAATGGCATGTAACGGTTCCAACTTCCCAGTTGATCTAAGACACACGCCCTTAGCATATCCTCGAATGTCTAAATAGTCTTTTTCGACTGTCCATTGGTTTGCAGATGATATGTTGTGCTGAGACATAATTTCATACCAAAATCTCTTTGAAAAGCTCCCCAAAACCTTGATGTGAATCAGGGATCACGGTCCGAAACTATCGTCTTAGGCAAACCGTGCAACCTTACAATCTCTTTGATGTACAACCTTGCAAATTCTTCCAAAGAGTAGTTCACTCGGATAGGCAGAAAATGAGCAGACTTGGTTAAGCGATCCACGATCACCCAAACCGCATCAAATCCTGACCTAGTCCTCAGCAAACCGGTCACAAAATCCATTGCGATTCCTTCCCACTTCCACTAAGGAATCTCAAGTGGCTGTAACATGCCCGACGGTCTCTAGTGTTCTATCTTCACCTTCTGACATGTCAGATACTTAGATACAACTGTAGCAACATCATTCTTCATCCCAGGCCACTAGAACATCTTCTTTAGATGATAGTACATCTTCGTACTTCCTGGATAAATAGAAAATTCGCTGTTATGAACTTCCGACAACAACTCTTGTCTCAAACTTCCAACATTCGGCACGCAAATTCTCCCCTTATACCTCCACAACCCTTCATCATCCTTAGTAAACTCTCCATGCCTCTTCTTGCCAATCGGTTGAAATAATCGCTGAAGTTCTTGTTCGTCTTGCTAAGCCGTTTGAATTCCTGACTTAAAGGTACTTGAAATTTGCAATTGGTTCAAACAAGCTATTCCATCAACTTCACCAATATCCAACTTGAGTTCTGCAAACTTATCTACTAATTTCTCCTCTTTGATCCTCATCCAAGCGATCGTCAAAGACTTCCGACTCAATGCATCTGCCACAACATTCGCCTTCCTAGGGTGATAACTCAGTTCAAAATCATAATCTTTCAAAAGCTTCATGCACCTTCTCTGACGCATATTGAGATCTTTCTGATCAAAGATGTACTTAAGACTCTTGTGATCAGAAAAGACTCTAAATCTTACTCCGTACAAGTAGTGCCTCCAAATCTTCAACACAAACACAATCGCCACCAATTCCAAGTCATGAGTTGGGTAATTCACCTCATGTGGTCTCAGCTGACGCGATGCGTAAGCCACCACATTCCGGTGTTGCATCAACACGCGACCCAAACCCTTCAATGAAGCATCACAGTGCACTTCAAACTGCTCGTGCAATTTCGGCAGAATCAAAACAGGCGCTAAAGTTAATTTATCCTTTAAGGCTTGAAAGCTCTCCTCACACTCTGCCGTCCACACAAACGGTGTCACTTTCCTTGTTAACTTTGTCATTGGTAGTGTAATTTGTGAGAACCCGTGAATGAACCTCCTGTAATATCCAACTAACCCTAAGAAGCTTCTGACCTCAATCACTATCGTCGGTTTTTCCCATTCCATCACCGCCTCAACCTTTGAAGGATCCACTGCTATCCCTCTTTTACTCACCACGTCACCTAAGAACCTCACTTCTTCCTTTCAGAATTCGCATTTGGATAACTTTGCATACAATTTCCGCTCCTTCAGAACTTGTAGCACAATCCTCATATTCTCTTCGTGCTCTTCGCCGTCTTGGAATAAGGCAGGATGTCATCTATAAATACCACCACAAATTTGTCCAAAAAGGGGAGGAAATACTCTGTTCATGTAATCCATGAACACAGCAGGTGCATTCGTCAACCCAAAGGACATTACCGCAAACTCGTAGTGTCCATAGCGCGTCCTAAACGCTATTTTCGGAATGTCATCCTCTTTCACCCTAATCTGATGATAACCGGATCTTAAAATCAATTTTTGAAAACACTCCAGCTCCTTGCAACTGATCCATGAGGTCATCTATTCTAGGCAACGGATATTTGTTCTTCACAGTCACTTTGTTCAATTGTCGATAATCTACGCAGAGTCACATTCCTCCATCCTTCTTCTTTACCAATAAAACTGGCGCTCCCCATAGAGATACAATCAGTCGAATGAACCTCTTGTTCAGAAGCTCTTCCAACTAAGTCTTAAGTTCAACCAGCTCTATCGGAGCCATTCGGTATAGCTCAATTGAGACTGGTCTGGCTTCCAGCACCAAGTCAATAGCAAACTCAATCTCCCTTTGAGGCGGGAATTCGGGAATATCTTCAGAAAATATTGCAAAAAAGTCTCTAATTACCGGAATTTGATCTAACCTCTGCTCATCACCTAACGCATTCGTAGCCAACAATATATACCCCTGACATTCTTTCCCACTACAATTCACCAAAGTAGAGTTCAGGTAACAACCCTCAGCTATCACTGCTCCTCATTCTCCTTCCGGCATAAACCGAATCGATCGCTTAAAGCAATCCAACAATACCCGGTTCTTCGACAACCAATCAAACCTCAAAATCATCTCCGAATCAACCATTGGCAAACAAATCAAATCATGGACAAAGTCTTTATCCTCAATCTTGAAAGATACTTCCCTACAACCTGACCTAGTCACAACCGTCTGATACGGGGAATGCACATGCAAATCAAATGCTAATTTTGATACTTTCAATCCTAGTTTCTCAACTTTATTTAATGCAATAAACGAATGCGAAGCTCCAGTATTATATAATGCAACCAATATTTTCTCACCAAATAAACAATTACCTCTCATCAACGGATCCGAATTTACAGCATCCTAGGCGTTCACAATAAAACACCCGACCTTGTTGGTTCTGGACCACATTAGGAGTCCTCCTACGAGGGCAATCCTTTGCCATGTGTCCAGGCAATCCACATGTAAAGCATCCACCTATACCCAACTTTCACAAATCATAAGGGTGAAAACACCCGCAACGGTTACAAATTGAGTCTGGAGAAGCCTTACTCTGATTACCTCTCCCTTTGGCATGCTGGTACTGATCGTAGTTGTTCCTCCTAAAGCTCCCTTGACCTTGAGGTACATGCCCTATTCTCTTGAAGTTTTGAGCTCTTGGTTGAAAGTATTTTCCACGCCCCAGATTGTTAGTTCCTCCGCGAGTATCTCTTGATGATGCCACTTTCTTCGCACACTCCTCCACAACTCTTGCCTTATTCACAAGCTCGGAAATGATCCGAATCTCCAAAGGAGCTACAGTCGTCATGATGTTTTCCCTTAAGCCCCCTTGGTACTTAATACATTTTTAGCTCTCATAGGACTCCGGAACACCTTGACATACCCTAGAGAACCTACAAAGCTCCTCAAACTGACTAGTGTAATCGGCCACAGATAATGGGCCCTGCTTTAGTTGCATAAGTTCTAACTCTCTCGCTTCCCTTACAAATTAAGGAAAGTATTTCTTGTAGAAAGCCGTCTGAAATACATCTCAAGGAATGTCGGCATTCTAAAGCTGCAGTAATCGGCATTCTCCTTGCCACCAGTGCTGAGCCTCTCCTAAAAGTTAATACACCGCAAAATCCACAAATTGGTTGTTCGGAACATGCTGGGCTTGTAACGCATGCTCCATTTCTTAGAACCAATTGTCTGCTTCAGTAGGGTTGGTCGAACCTCTAAAAGTTGGTGGATGAACCTTGAGAAACAAAGCCAAGGTCATCGGAGCACCTTCCAAGTTATTACCGTCTCCTTCCCTATCTTCGTTCCTGTTTCCATTATCGTTTCTGTTTCCCGCTGGTTAGCCCAATCTCTCTACAGCTCGCAAAGTCGCAGCAGCATTTGCTTCCACAGTATTAGCCAAGTTGGCCGTCGCCGCCATGAACTCGGCATGGTTGCCGGCCAATCGAGATCAAGGTGATCAGTCTCAATATCAAAAGCCTAGTGCTTCAATTATCCCAAAACGGCACTCACAAACAAGCATGCTATGCATATATCAAACAGATAACCTAAATAGCATAAAAAATGACACAGAGTATGCAATGAAGCACAATTGGTCTATCCCTCAGGCTCACGAGGATGAACCGCTCTGATACCACTAAATTGTAACACCCTAATTATCCAAAGCCTTACCTCATGCCGTAAAGCAAAGGTTAATTAAAGGTCACGACAATTCTAAAGCTTATACGATTATATATATATATATATATATATATATATATATATATATATATATATATATATGGTCTTGTAAGGCTAGGAGGGTTTCAATTGGGATGGCATAGTCTGCTTTGGATTGTTTGGCTTGATTGTTTTGTGGTTCAAAAGATTTTTGGGTGGTTTGTTGTGTGGATGGCCCAGCTTGTTGGGTTTGAGTGAGTTGTTGGGTAAATGACCCAGATTGTTGAGTAGGTTGTTGGGTAGATGACTCTGTTGGGGTACTAGACCCAGATCTTCTGATTGGCCCTGGTAGGGCTAGGCGAATGCCTCTGCCTCTCGCTGAGGCCAAGGTTGCCTTTTTAGGCATCTTCTTTCTGTTTATCTCCCTGCAAATATTCACGTGTGAGAAAGTCAGGGAGAGAGTTTGAGTTGCCCTTGATATGCTCAATATCAAAATCAAAGACGCTTAAAATAGCTTGCCACCTGGCAAAAACTTGTTTTGAAGCAAGATTTTTAACATCATTTTGTAAAACATCTTTAGCTGATTTACAATCAACTCGGACTAAAAATTTTTGGTTGAGTAAGTCAGATTGAAATTTTGTGATGCATAAAACAATGGCTAAAATTTCTTTTTTGATAGTGGAATATTTTTGTTGAGTACTATTCCAATGTTTGGATGTAAATGCAATGATACATTCTTTATCATGCAGTTTTTGTTTTAGGATACCGCCATATCCTAAATCTGATGCATCTGTTTCCACTATTTTGAATGCATGAGGAACCGGTAAGTAAAGACAAGGAAGATTGCGGACTTTGGTTTTAAGGAACCTGATAATATCAGAATGTTTTTCTGTCCAAGGTGGAGGATTTTTCTTAAGCCTATCATGGAGAGGCTTAATGAGGTTGTTAAGATTTGGGATGAAATCCGAAACATAATTGAGACAACCTAGGAACCTCTGGAGCTGAGGTTTATCAAGGATATAATCTGGAAACTTTTCTGCAAACAAAATTGATCTTTCAATTGGAGTTATAGTGCCTTGGAAGATTATATGACCAAGAAAACGGATTTTTGTTTGAAAGAGAACAATTTTTGTCTTAGAGACAGCAAGACCATTTTTTTGGATGATGTACATGAAAGTTTTAACATGCTTGAAATGTTTGAATTATTTTGTAATCCAGAAATATTGATTTCAGAGTGTACAGGTTTTGAAAATTTTGGAAACTGAGATTGAGAAGTTACGGAAAAAGACCTTCTTGCTGAAGCAAAATCATTAGATGTCCCTGCTTCAGACCTAGAGGAAAAAGAGTTTCGTCTGTCGAAGAAAATTTCTACTTTCCCTGATTCATCCTGTTTTATTTCTCGTAAGAGAGGTGCTTGTCTAGGTTGTGTAGGGATAGCTCTGTCAATAGACCATGACTGGGGGAGATCTACTCCTTTTGTCTTAGACAAGGAGTAGATCAAGGCCCTTCAATGAATGCAAGGCTTCCTTTTATAATTGGATATACTACTGTTTCTACAGTACAGGTGCATATTACCGGTACTATTTCTACAGTACAGGTTAACAATGGATTTTTTGATTACATGGATTTTGAAGATTAAAGACTAATCCTCTCCTAGATCGATTCCAAAGCAGTCGTCTTCATTCTGATTATAACTGCTTGAGGATTCTGCTGAGGAAGTGGGATCTTCCTTGTGTTTTTTGTCTTCTTCAATCATCTGCATGATTTGCTGAAGATGTTTTGCTAGAGTTTCTTTCGATTGAGCTCCTGCAAGGGCTGCAGCAATTTGGGCTTTTTGATTGAGGAACAGGGCAGTTTCTGGATCTGAAATCTTTTGACTTTCAGGATTGGATTTGAACCATTCTCTGACCTTCTCTGGGTAGGCCATTGAAGCATCAAATTGAGACCACCATTTGACATAACCATGCCTTTGAAGGATAGGAAATGATTTGGGGTGGTTTGGTTTTGCATACTTGTATTGCCATGAGAATACCCATGCCAATGAAAAAGTTGAGAAAAATTTTAACATTACAGGAACACATGTTTCCTGATTGTTAAAGTTTGATTGAAAAAGTTTATACCCTTCATCTGTTGGTGAGGGTAAAATTTCTTGGATTGGTCCAAAAAAGTCCCACCATTGGTAGAACCAATTTGGAAAAGTATAATTGATTTTTCTTTTAAAATAAATTAACCATGAATGTCTGAAGTGAGTATTTTGAAACCAAAATACTTTAGTCCAGGCTTCCATGTAGTCCCAATAATTAAAACCTATTGGGTCATAATTTTGAGAAAATTTTTGAATTTTGTTTAGGTTGTTCCCAAATTGCTTTGGGGATAAAATCTTGAGAATTTGAATGGTTGAATGGGTTATAAATTCGGGATTGGTTTTATCCTTGTAATGTTTAATAGATACTGAGTCAGTATCTATTAAGATGAATTCGTAGAAGTGGCGAGTCTTATTAGGTGCTAAGGGCCTGAAGTGGAATCCAGTAGGGAAAATCTTTGGGATGACTTTGTTTGGGGAATTATCCCAGAATTCAGGCTCTATGTGGATAATATTTGCGGTTTTGTTTGTAGATATGTAATTGGTTTGGGTTTTTTGAGTTTTTGTAGTATTTGAGGATGTTTGGGGCGTCGAGACGACAGACTTTTGTTTTCCTATTTGGATGACTGTTCTTCGATTGGCTACTTGAGATATTAATTGAGATAGATCAATTTCTTCATCGGACTCACTGCAAAGGTCGGCCCAAGATTTTTTGTTGAGTTTGGTAAGACCCTGGTCTTGTAAGGCTAGGAGGGTTTCAATTGGGATGGCATAGTCTGCTTTGGATTGTTTGGCTTGATTGTTTTGTGGTTCAAAAGATTTTTGGGTGGTTTGTTGTGTGGATGGCCCAGCTTGTTGGGTTTGAGTGAGTTGTTGGGTAAATGACCCAGATTGTTGAGTAGGTTGTTGGGTAGATGACTCTGTTGGGGTACTAGACCCAGATCTTCTGATTGGCCCTGGTAGGGCTAGGCGAATGCCTCTGCCTCTCGCTGAGGCCAAGGTTGCCTTTTTAGGCATCTTCTTTCTGTTTATCTCCCTGCAAATATTCACGTGTGAGAAAGTCAGGGAGAGAGTTTGAGTTGCCCTTGATATGCTCAATATCAAAATCAAAGACGCTTAAAATAGCTTGCCACCTGGCAAAAACTTGTTTTGAAGCAAGATTTTTAACATCATTTTGTAAAACATCTTTAGCTGATTTACAATCAACTCGGACTAAAAATTTTTGGTTGAGTAAGTCAGATTGAAATTTTGTGATGCATAAAACAATGGCTAAAATTTCTTTTTTGATAGTGGAATATTTTTGTTGAGTACTATTCCAATGTTTGGATGTAAATGCAATGATACATTCTTTATCATGCAGTTTTTGTTTTAGGATACCGCCATATCCTAAATCTGATGCATCTGTTTCCACTATTTTGAATGCATGAGGAACCGGTAAGTAAAGACAAGGAAGATTGCGGACTTTGGTTTTAAGGAACCTGATAATATCAGAATGTTTTTCTGTCCAAGGTGGAGGATTTTTCTTAAGCCTATCATGGAGAGGCTTAATGAGGTTGTTAAGATTTGGGATGAAATCCGAAACATAATTGAGACAACCTAGGAACCTCTGGAGCTGAGGTTTATCAAGGATATAATCTGGAAACTTTTCTGCAAACAAAATTGATCTTTCAATTGGAGTTATAGTGCCTTGGAAGATTATATGACCAAGAAAACGGATTTTTGTTTGAAAGAGAACAATTTTTGTCTTAGAGACAGCAAGACCATTTTTTTGGATGATGTACATGAAAGTTTTAACATGCTTGAAATGTTCATGTAAAGTTTGGGAAAAAATTAGAACATCATCAATGTAAACGATTGCAAAATCTGAATATGGATTGAAAATATCATTCATAATTTTTTGAAATTCAGATGGGGCATTTTTCAGACCAAAAGGCATTACATTCCATTCATACTGTCCAAATGGAACTGTAAATGCTGTTTTGTATCGGTCTGATTCGGTGATTTGAATCTGCCAAAAACCGGATTTCATATCAAATTTTGAGAAAATGTTTGCCGAATTTAACCTACTAAGCAAATCTTTTTTGTTTGGGATAGGATAACGAATCCATTGTAAGGCTTCATTCAGTGGTTTGTAATTGATGACAAGCCTAGGGGTTCCTCGTTCTATTTCAGCTTGCTTATTAACATAAAAAGCAGAGCAAGACCAAGGACTCTTGCTAGGACGAATTAATCCTTTATCCAAAAGATCTTTTATTTCCCTTTGACAATGCTGCAAAAGCTGCTCATTCATTTGAATTGGGCGAGCTTTTGTAGGGATTTTTGATTCTTTGAAATTCTTTTCATAAGGAAGATCAACGACGTGTTCTTTCCTATTCCAGAAAGCATGAGGCAAATCTGAACAAATAGACTTCTCAATTTGGTTCAAAAGATTTTTAATTTTGTCCTGAATCTTTGGTTGGGAGAGTTGGGATTCAAGGGTTTTAAAAGAGATTTCTTCTTTTAAGAAACAAATCTGTCTAGTCTTGGATTCAATTAGATTTAAAGATTTTTGCTTTGGTGAATCCAGGAACTCAAAGAAGGTTACTTGTCCCTGAACAAAAGAGGTAAGCCCCGGAAAGTCTGCCAGATAAGGAAACAAAAGGATTATGAAAGGTGTCCCCAAGACCACATCATTTTTTATATCTTTTGCAATAATAAAT
Source organism: Arachis ipaensis (assembly GCF_059453495.1). Lineage (NCBI taxonomy): Eukaryota > Viridiplantae > Streptophyta > Magnoliopsida > Fabales > Fabaceae > Arachis > Arachis ipaensis. Next base: position 143,720,075 of record NC_142444.1, read on the forward strand.
TCGGTGGGAATCCTGATATTACCCTTTTCAATAAAAACATCTGTTAGTTTGAAATTGACACTTAGCCTTTCTCCTGTTATTGAGCTAAGGCGTTCAGTAGTTTTTTCGAAATATTTTGTGGGGACCAAACCTTCCTTAATACAGTTTGAATCTGCACCTGAGTCAAAGAGTGCAATGGTGTCAAAAACAAAATCTTTAACGACAATTCGGATATGAACACGATGTTTCATAAAAGAGAATACATTGATTATTCTTAGAATTTCTTTTCCCTCGTTGTCGTCAGAGATTTTATTTTCTTGTTCCTTAGAACACTCTGTTTGATCAAGTTCATCACCAGATTCTCCCACTTGCATTAATTGGGAGAGAATAAGTTGATGATTGTCTTGATGTCTCCTGATTTCCTGGATTTCTCTTTTGAGGTTGTTGACCTCAGACTGGAGGTCCTGAATAGTTATGGGACGAATAACTTGTTTTTCTAATTTTTTGAAAATAGGTTTAACATCATATTTATTGCTAAGGACCAGATTTTTGGGTTTTTTCTCCTTTTGTAAAGATTTTTTTAGTTTCAAAAGGAAGTCTTTCTTTTGTTCAGGATTGTCAATAGCCTCAATAGCATCAAATAGGAGATCTTGATCTTTGGATAAAACACCAATTTGCTTGACATCTGAATCTGAGGATGATTCAATGTCATCGATTTCGATGTTATTGATATCATCCGAAGATTCTTGGTCAGAATCATTTTCTGAACTTTCTAACATCAGATTATTAATCTGTTCCTCAATCAGAGGATCAAGGTTTAGATTATTAATCTTTCTTTTTAACCGGCAGTATTTGCTAATATGTCCAGGTTTCTTACATGTATAGCAAATAATGGGGTTTTTTTGTGGGTAATTTTGGAAATTCTTTTGGAAAATCTTTTCATTTTTAGGGTTTTGAAAACCTCTTCTAGACCTTCTGAAATTCTTTTCAGGATTAGGTTTAGTAAAAACTTTTCGATTGGATGGTCTTTTGGATTTTCTTGGATGACAAGCAGGAAGACCGAATTGTTCACAGAAAGTTCCTAGATCAATACGATTTTGGGTTTTTTCTCGAGCAAGTTGCCTTTGGATTTTGTCATCTTGACAAATCTTTAGAGCAACCTTCTGGATAAAAGAAACTAGTTGACCATAACTTAACTCGTCATAGGGTATTATCCCATCCGGGGTTAAGCTACGTATTTTGTCCCTTACTTTATCTCCAAGAGATTTTGGGAGTCCAGCAAGGAACTTTTCTTTCCAAAAAGGTTGTTGACTATCTTCTCTGGTGTACACCCTGGTAAGAAAGGTGTCTTTATACCATCGGAAATCAGACAAGGTTTTGCATCTGAGATTGGAAAGCAGTTCAGCCGAACGATCTTTCCAGAGAGATGGATCACCAATGAAATGGCTTGCTATGGTAAAGATTAGGGTATTAACAGCATCGGGGATGGGTTCCCCGTCATCACCAATGATCGGTTCGTTCTGATCATTGACTTTTATGGCAGAGAAGATTGAATGTTTTTGGTTATCCGAAAGGTAGTTATCCCACCATCCTTTGAGTTGGCCACTGAAACCAGAAACAATAACGTTGGCTATTGCTTCTTCAGAAGTTTCATGGGCAGCTTGATAGGCTGTGCCTACCATAGTCATGCTGAAGCATACTCATGATGTTATATTCAGTTTTACCATCTATGTTCCATTCATAGACATTATTGGCATTGAAGCTGACAAAACCTAGTTCTCTTTCTTCGAGAGCCAGGTCAGGAGCAGAAATGCGATTATAACCATATGAGGAGGGTTTGGTTAAACCCTTCCACTTGGTTAGGGAGTTTGTTAGAATAGGGCTGATCTTGAGGGATGATTTGTGGGAATCATCACTGTAATCGGAGGAGGAGTCATTGGATTCATGACAAAGGGCATTAACAGCTTTGGATGAGCGTGTTTGAATACGAGAAGTAGACTCACCAGAGTTAGGAGTTTCAGGGACAGTAGAGAAACGGTTTAAAAGTTGGTCGATTTTTTGAATAACTTCTGAATCACCAGATTGTTGTTTTAAAATGGAGGTTTTAAGACTTTGCTTTGCCTTACTACTAATTTTAAAAGGTTTAAAAAGGGGTTTTTCAATACTTTTAGAAGTAGAGGCTTCAGAAACATTTTTCAAAGAAAAAGTAGATCCTGAAGATGAAAGGTTGTCTCCTAGACATTGTAAAAATCTATTGGTGTAATTTGATTGCTCAATAAGATTTTTAATATCTTTTGGGGCGACAGCTTCATCAATATTTTTTGATTTAAAAGGAGAAGCCATAACAGGGTTATGTCCTTCCGTGTTTGAAATTACAAAGGGTCCTTTTGGAGGAAACTCAGATCTGATTAAATTTCCATCTTTAACCTTCCAAGTTGAAATAACATTTGCTGAAAGCAAGTTTTCTTTGTGCTTAAAAGGATAAACAAGATTGTTTTTGATGGAATAAGCATGAAACCATTCAAAGAAGGGAATATGCATCTTAACTTCTTTTAGAAAATTGTAATATTTTTCTTTGAATGATGCAATTTGAGTAGCTGTATACGTACGTAAATACCACTTTCTGTGGAGGTCATATTCCTCAGAATCGAGGTTTTTACGTAAAGCTTCTCTGTCAATGATAAATTCTGTGCTACTCATTGGGCATTATTTACTGAAGAATATTGAGCACCCTGCATAGATGAGTATGTTGGAGATTGAATGGAAGATTCTATCTCAACATCATCATCTGAATGCTTATCATCGGTTTGATAAACTGCTTGAGAAATGTTTGAATTATTTTGTAATCCAGAAATATTGATTTCAGAGTGTACAGGTTTTGAAAATTTTGGAAACTGAGATTGAGAAGTTACGGAAAAAGACCTTCTTGCTGAAGCAAAATCATTAGATGTCCCTGCTTCAGACCTAGAGGAAAAAGAGTTTCGTCTGTCGAAGAAGATTTCTACTTTCCCTGATTCATCCTGTTTTATTTCTCGTAAGAGAGGTGCTTGTCTAGGTTGTGTAGGGATAGCTCTGTCAATAGACCATGACTGGGGGAGATCAATTTCATCCCACCTTATGAGCCTTGGAATCATGACATTTGCCTTTGTCATGTCAGTGACAAACAAAGTAGTTTCACGATCTTGGGATTTAAGAAGGACCCTAGAATTACAAGTATTCATAACCTTGTATTGAATCCTATAGATTAAAGCGGCCGGAATGGATCCTTCCTTCATGTTAAGACCATGAATTCGGATGTTCAGGAAGAGGGAGTCAAGGATGTTAGTGTCTAACAAGCTGACCGTTTTGTTAGGAAAACAGTTGAAATAAACTGGACCATGTCCAAGACTTGTTTCAACTGTTCCAATAAGGGAGTCTTGGAAATCATTGTGTCTAATATCTCGAAGACACATGAGGATGGAAGCATTTAAGCCTTCTCGGATGAGAGGTTTGACGGCAACTTGGACACACCCTATGTGAAGATATCTGTAGTGACGGGCATGTTCTCTGACAGATGCTTTGGTTAAGAGATGGAATTCCTCACCGGATTCTGGTCCTAGAGGAATATTATTTTCAGCGGTTTTGATGATATAGTCTGATTTTCTTTTGTTGTCGTCAGGGACATAAAGCTCATCTTGGGGGATTTTGGGTATCTCCCAGTTATCGATGGCTTGATTGATATCTTCGAAGCAAACTTCTTCTTCAAAGATATTGTGTTTGGGAGAAAGTTCATCAGGTCTAGCCACTTTCTCAGTAAGGGGATTGGAGGAAGAATGGATTGGAGAGGTGGAGGAGGAAGACGGAGAAGAGAAAGAGAGTCGTCTAGAAAGAGAACGGAAGAGTTTAGACATATTTTTATAAAATCTGATATCATTGCCCTCCTTTGGTTCAGGAAGAACATAAATATTATCACTAAACTATCACTCAAATTTTTGGATCTGGGCTCTTAACTCTTTTTTTTTTTTTTTTTTTTTTTTTTTTTGCAATCTCTAAATCCATAGCCACCAGGAGTTCTTACGTTTGGATCTTATCACTTTTGAGAACATCATCAAATTAGCCTTACTGCCCATCAACAAGGGTCTTACTGCTACAGTTCCTTTAAGTGATAAAATTAAACAGCCTGTACTTCCAGATTTAAAGAGTAGTTGTTATGATAAATACAGGAAATATAAGAACATGAACAGTAAAAAATGGTTTCCAGATCCATGAACCTCAGAGATAGTTTAATGATAATATTAATATTCCTACTTCCTGAACCAAAGGAGGGCAATGATATCAGATTTTATAAAAATATGTCTAAACTCTTCCGTTCTCTTTCTAGACGACTCTCTTTCTCTTCTCCGTCTTCCTCCTCCACCTCTCCAATCCATTCTTCCTCCAATCCCCTTACTGAGAAAGTGGCTAGACCTGATGAACTTTCTCCCAAACACAATATCTTTGAAGAAGAAGTTTGCTTCGAATATTAATACTCCTTGTCTTAGAGACAGCACTATAACCCGCATCTGGTATCAGAGCCTGATGGGGAAGTAGGAATATTAATATTATCATTAAACTATCTCTGAGGTTCATGGATCTGGAAACCATTTTTTACTGTTCATGTTCTTATATTTCCTGTATTTATCATAACAACTACTCTTTAAATCTGGAAGTACAGGCTGTTTAATTTTATCACTTAAAGGAACTGTAGCAGTAAGACCCTTGTTGATGGGCAGTAAGGCTAATTTGATGATGTTCTCAAAAGTGATAAGATCCAAACGTAAGAACTCCTGGTGGCTATGGATTTAGAGATTGCAAAAAAAAAAAAAAAAAAAAAAAAAAAAAAAAGAGTTAAGAGCCCAGATCCAAAAATTTGAGTGATAGTTTAGTGATAATATTTATGTTCTTCCTGAACCAAAGGAGGGCAATGATATCAGATTTTATAAAAATATGTCTAAACTCTTCCGTTCTCTTTCTAGACGACTCTCTTTCTCTTCTCCGTCTTCCTCCTCCACCTCTCCAATCCATTCTTCCTCCAATCCCCTTACTGAGAAAGTGGCTAGACCTGATGAACTTTCTCCCAAACACAATATCTTTGAAGAAGAAGTTTGCTTCGAAGATATCAATCAAGCCATCGATAACTGGGAGATACCCAAAATCCCCCAAGATGAGCTTTATGTCCCTGACGACAACAAAAGAAAATCAGACTATATCATCAAAACCGCTGAAAATAATATTCCTCTAGGACCAGAATCCGGTGAGGAATTCCATCTCTTAACCAAAGCATCTGTCAGAGAACATGCCCGTCACTACAGATATCTTCACATAGGGTGTGTCCAAGTTGCCGTCAAACCTCTCATCCGAGAAGGCTTAAATGCTTCCATCCTCATGTGTCTTCGAGATATTAGACACAATGATTTCCAAGACTCCCTTATTGGAACAGTTGAAACAAGTCTTGGACATGGTCCAGTTTATTTCAACTGTTTTCCTAACAAAACGGTCAGCTTGTTAGACACTAACATCCTTGACTCCCTCTTCCTGAACATCCGAATTCATGGTCTTAACATGAAGGAAGGATCCATTCCGGCCGCTTTAATCTATAGGATTCAATACAAGGTTATGAATACTTGTAATTCTAGGGTCCTTCTTAAATCCCAAGATCGTGAAACTACTTTGTTTGTCACTGACATGACAAAGGCAAATGTCATGATTCCAAGGCTCATAAGGTGGGATGAAATTGATCTCCCCCAGTCATGGTCTATTGACAGAGCTATCCCTACACAACCTAGACAAGCACCTCTCTTACGAGAAATAAAACAGGATGAATCAGGGAAAGTAGAAATTTTCTTCGACAGACGAAACTCTTTTTCCTCTAGGTCTGAAGCAGGGACATCTAATGATTTTGCTTCAGCAAGAAGGTCTTTTTCCGTAACTTCTCAATCTCAGTTTCCAAAATTTTCAAAACCTGTACACTCTGAAATCAATATTTCTGGATTACAAAATAATTCAAACATTTCTCAAGCAGTTTATCAAACCGATGATAAGCATTCAGATGATGATGTTGAGATAGAATCTTCCATTCAATCTCCAACATACTCATCTATGCAGGGTGCTCAATATTCTTCAGTAAATAATGCCCAATGAGTAGCACAGAATTTATCATTGACAGAGAAGCTTTACGTAAAAACCTCGATTCTGAGGAATATGACCTCCACAGAAAGTGGTATTTACGTACGTATACAGCTACTCAAATTGCATCATTCAAAGAAAAATATTACAATTTTCTAAAAGAAGTTAAGATGCATATTCCCTTCTTTGAATGGTTTCATGCTTATTCCATCAAAAACAATCTTGTTTATCCTTTTAAGCACAAAGAAAACTTGCTTTCAGCAAATGTTATTTCAACTTGGAAGGTTAAAGATGGAAATTTAATCAGATCTGAGTTTCCTCCAAAAGGACCCTTTGTAATTTCAAACACGGAAGGACATAACCCTGTTATGGCTTCTCCTTTTAAATCAAAAAATATTGATGAAGCTGTCGCCCCAAAAGATATTAAAAATCTTATTGAGCAATCAAATTACACCAATAGATTTTTACAATGTCTAGGAGACAACCTTTCATCTTCAGGATCTACTTTTTCTTTGAAAAATGTTTCTGAAGCCTCTACTTCTAAAAGTATTGAAAAACCCCTTTTTAAACCTTTTAAAATTAGTAGTAAGGCAAAGCAAAGTCTTAAAACCTCCATTTTAAAACAACAATCTGGTGATTCAGAAGTTATTCAAAAAATCGACCAACTTTTAAACCGTTTCTCTACTGTCCCTGAAACTCCTAACTCTGGTGAGTCTACTTCTCGTATTCAAACACGCTCATCCAAAGTTGTTAATGCCCTTTGTCATGAATCCAATGACTCCTCCTCCGATTACAGTGATGATTCCTACAAATCATCCCTCAAGATCAGCCCTATTCTAACAAACTCCCTAACCAAGTGGAAGGGTTTAACCAAACCCTCCTCATATGGTTATAATCGCATTTCTGCTCCTGACCTGGCTCTCGAAGAAAGAGAACTAGGTTTTGTCAGCTTCAATGCCAATAATGTCTATGAATGGAACATAGATGGTAAAACTGAATATAACATCATGAGTATGCTTCAGCATATGACTATGGTAGGCACAGCCTATCAAGCTGCCCATGAAACTTCTGAAGAAGCAATAGCCAACGTTATTGTTTCTGGTTTCAGTGGCCAACTCAAAGGATGGTGGGATAACTACCTTTCGGATAACCAAAAACATTCAATCTTCTCTGCCATAAAAGTCAATGATCAGAACGAACCGATCATTGGTGATGACGGGGAACCCATCCCCGATGCTGTTAATACCCTAATCTTTACCATAGCAAGCCATTTCATTGGTGATCCATCTCTCTGGAAAGATCGTTCGGCTGAACTGCTTTCCAATCTCAGATGCAAAACCTTGTCTGATTTCCGATGGTATAAAGACACCTTTCTTACCAGGGTGTACACCAGAGAAGATAGTCAACAACCTTTTTGGAAAGAAAAGTTCCTTGCTGGACTCCCAAAATCTCTTGGAGATAAAGTAAGGGACAAAATACGTAGCTTAACCCCGGATGGGATAATACCCTATGACGAGTTAAGTTATGGTCAACTAGTTTCTTTTATCCAGAAGGTTGCTCTAAAGATTTGTCAAGATGACAAAATCCAAAGGCAACTTGCTCGAGAAAAAACCCAAAATCGTATTGATCTAGGAACTTTCTGTGAACAATTCGGTCTTCCTGCTTGTCATCCAAGAAAATCCAAAAGACCATCCAATCGAAAAGTTTTTACTAAACCTAATCCTGAAAAGAATTTCAGAAGGTCTAGAAGAGGTTTTCAAAACCCTAAAAATGAAAAGATTTTCCAAAAGAATTTCCAAAATTACCCACAAAAAAACCCCATTATTTGCTATACATGTAAGAAACCTGGACATATTAGCAAATACTGCCGGTTAAAAAGAAAGATTAATAATCTAAACCTTGATCCTCTGATTGAGGAACAGATTAATAATCTGATGTTAGAAAGTTCAGAAAATGATTCTGACCAAGAATCTTCGGATGATATCAATAACATCGAAATCGATGACATTGAATCATCCTCAGATTCAGATGTCAAGCAAATTGGTGTTTTATCCAAAGATCAAGATCTCCTATTTGATGCTATTGAGGCTATTGACAATCCTGAACAAAAGAAAGACTTCCTTTTGAAACTAAAAAAATCTTTACAAAAGGAGAAAAAACCCAAAAATCTGGTCCTTAGCAATAAATATGATGTTAAACCTATTTTCAAAAAATTAGAAAAACAAGTTATTCGTCCCATAACTATTCAGGACCTCCAGTCTGAGGTCAACAACCTCAAAAGAGAAATCCAGGAAATCAGGAGACATCAAGACAATCATCAACTTATTCTCTCCCAATTAATGCAAGTGGGAGAATCTGGTGATGAACTTGATCAAACAGAGTGTTCTAAGGAACAAGAAAATAAAATCTCTGACGACAACGAGGGAAAAGAAATTCTAAGAATAATCAATGTATTCTCTTTTATGAAACATCGTGTTCATATCCGAATTGTCGTTAAAGATTTTGTTTTTGACACCATTGCACTCTTTGACTCAGGTGCAGATTCAAACTGTATTAAGGAAGGTTTGGTCCCCACAAAATATTTCGAAAAAACTACTGAACGCCTTAGCTCAATAACAGGAGAAAGGCTAAGTGTCAATTTCAAACTAACAGATGTTTTTATTGAAAAGGGTAATATCAGGATTCCCACCGAATTTATTATTGCAAAAGATATCAAAAATGATGTGGTCTTGGGGACACCTTTCATAATCCTTTTGTTTCCTTATCTGGCAGACTTTCCGGGGCTTACCTCTTTTGTTCAGGGACAAGTAACCTTCTTTGAGTTCCTGGATTCACCAAAGCAAAAATCTTTAAATCTAATTGAATCCAAGACTAGACAGATTTGTTTCTTAAAAGAAGAAATCTCTTTTAAAACCCTTGAATCCCAACTCTCCCAACCAAAGATTCAGGACAAAATTAAAAATCTTTTGAACCAAATTGAGAAGTCTATTTGTTCAGATTTGCCTCATGCTTTCTGGAATAGGAAAGAACACGTCGTTGATCTTCCTTATGAAAAGAATTTCAAAGAATCAAAAATCCCTACAAAAGCTCGCCCAATTCAAATGAATGAGCAGCTTTTGCAGCATTGTCAAAGGGAAATAAAAGATCTTTTGGATAAAGGATTAATTCGTCCTAGCAAGAGTCCTTGGTCTTGCTCTGCTTTTTATGTTAATAAGCAAGCTGAAATAGAACGAGGAACCCCTAGGCTTGTCATCAATTACAAACCACTGAATGAAGCCTTACAATGGATTCGTTATCCTATCCCAAACAAAAAAGATTTGCTTAGTAGGTTAAATTCGGCAAACATTTTCTCAAAATTTGATATGAAATCCGGTTTTTGGCAGATTCAAATCACCGAATCAGACCGATACAAAACAGCATTTACAGTTCCATTTGGACAGTATGAATGGAATGTAATGCCTTTTGGTCTGAAAAATGCCCCATCTGAATTTCAAAAAATTATGAATGATATTTTCAATCCATATTCAGATTTTGCAATCGTTTACATTGATGATGTTCTAATTTTTTCCCAAACTTTACATGAACATTTCAAGCATGTTAAAACTTTCATGTACATCATCCAAAAAAATGGTCTTGCTGTCTCTAAGACAAAAATTGTTCTCTTTCAAACAAAAATCCGTTTTCTTGGTCATATAATCTTCCAAGGCACTATAACTCCAATTGAAAGATCAATTTTGTTTGCAGAAAAGTTTCCAGATTATATCCTTGATAAACCTCAGCTCCAGAGGTTCCTAGGTTGTCTCAATTATGTTTCGGATTTCATCCCAAATCTTAACAACCTCATTAAGCCTCTCCATGATAGGCTTAAGAAAAATCCTCCACCTTGGACAGAAAAACATTCTGATATTATCAGGTTCCTTAAAACCAAAGTCCGCAATCTTTCTTGTCTTTACTTACCGGTTCCTCATGCATTCAAAATAGTGGAAACAGATGCATCAGATTTAGGATATGGCGGTATCCTAAAACAAAAACTGCATGATAAAGAATGTATCATTGCATTTACATCCAAACATTGGAATAGTACTCAACAAAAATATTCCACTATCAAAAAAGAAATTTTAGCCATTGTTTTATGCATCACAAAATTTCAATCTGACTTACTCAACCAAAAATTTTTAGTCCGAGTTGATTGTAAATCAGCTAAAGATGTTTTACAAAATGATGTTAAAAATCTTGCTTCAAAACAAGTTTTTGCCAGGTGGCAAGCTATTTTAAGCGTCTTTGATTTTGATATTGAGCATATCAAGGGCAACTCAAACTCTCTCCCTGACTTTCTCACACGTGAATATTTGCAGGGAGATAAACAGAAAGAAGATGCCTAAAAAGGCAACCTTGGCCTCAGCGAGAGGCAGAGGCATTCGCCTAGCCCTACCAGGGCCAATCAGAAGATCTGGGTCTAGTACCCCAACAGAGTCATCTACCCAACAACCTACTCAACAATCTGGGTCATTTACCCAACAACTCACTCAAACCCAACAAGCTGGGCCATCCACACAACAAACCACCCAAAAATCTTTTGAACCACAAAACAATCAAGCCAAACAATCCAAAGCAGACTATGCCATCCCAATTGAAACCCTCCTAGCCTTACAAGACCAGGGTCTTACCAAACTCAACAAAAAATCTTGGGCCGACCTTTGCAGTGAGTCCGATGAAGAAATTGATCTATCTCAATTAATATCTCAAGTAGCCAATCGAAGAACAGTCATCCAAATAGGAAAACAAAAGTCTGTCGTCTCGACGCCCCAAACATCCTCAAATACTACAAAAACTCAAAAAACCCAAACCAATTACATATCTACAAACAAAACCGCAAATATTATCCACATAGAGCCTGAATTCTGGGATAATTCCCCAAACAAAGTCATCCCAAAGATTTTCCCTACTGGATTCCACTTCAGGCCCTTAGCACCTAATAAGACTCGCCACTTCTACGAATTCATCTTAATAGATACTGACTCAGTATCTATTAAACATTACAAGGATAAAACCAATCCCGAATTTATAACCCATTCAACCATTCAAATTCTCAAGATTTTATCCCCAAAGCAATTTGGGAACAACCTAAACAAAATTCAAAAATTTTCTCAAAATTATGACCCAATAGGTTTTAATTATTGGGACTACATGGAAGCCTGGACTAAAGTATTTTGGTTTCAAAATACTCACTTCAGACATTCATGGTTAATTTATTTTAAAAGAAAAATCAATTATACTTTTCCAAATTGGTTCTACCAATGGTGGGACTTTTTTGGACCAATCCAAGAAATTTTACCCTCACCAACAGATGAAGGGTATAAACTTTTTCAATCAAACTTTAACAATCAGGAAACATGTGTTCCTGTAATGTTAAAATTTTTCTCAACTTTTTCATTGGCATGGGTATTCTCATGGCAATACAAGTATGCAAAACCAAACCACCCCAAATCATTTCCTATCCTTCAAAGGCATGGTTATGTCAAATGGTGGTCTCAATTTGATGCTTCAATGGCCTACCCAGAGAAGGTCAGAGAATGGTTCAAATCCAATCCTGAAAGTCAAAAGATTTCAGATCCAGAAACTGCCCTGTTCCTCAATCAAAAAGCCCAAATTGCTGCAGCCCTTGCAGGAGCTCAATCGAAAGAAACTCTAGCAAAACATCTTCAGCAAATCATGCAGATGATTGAAGAAGACAAAAAACACAAGGAAGATCCCACTTCCTCAGCAGAATCCTCAAGCAGTTATAATCAGAATGAAGACGACTGCTTTGGAATCGATCTAGGAGAGGATTAGTCTTTAATCTTCAAAATCCATGTAATCAAAAAATCCATTGTTAACCTGTACTGTAGAAATAGTACCGGTAATATGCACCTGTACTGTAGAAACAGTAGTATATCCAATTATAAAAGGAAGCCTTGCATTCATTGAAGGGCCTTGATCTACTCCTTGTCTAAGACAAAAGGAGTAGATCTCCCCCAGTCATGGTCTATTGACAGAGCTATCCCTACACAACCTAGACAAGCACCTCTCTTACGAGAAATAAAACAGGATGAATCAGGGAAAGTAGAAATTTTCTTCGACAGACGAAACTCTTTTTCCTCTAGGTCTGAAGCAGGGACATCTAATGATTTTGCTTCAGCAAGAAGGTCTTTTTCCGTAACTTCTCAATCTCAGTTTCCAAAATTTTCAAAACCTGTACACTCTGAAATCAATATTTCTGGATTACAAAATAATTCAAACATTTCAAGCATGTTAAAACTTTCATGTACATCATCTAAAAAAATGGTCTTGCTGTCTCTAAGACAAAAATTGTTCTCTTTCAAACAAAAATCCGTTTTCTTGGTCATATAATCTTCCAAGGCACTATAACTCCAATTGAAAGATCAATTTTGTTTGCAGAAAAGTTTCCAGATTATATCCTTGATAAACCTCAGCTCCAGAGGTTCCTAGGTTGTCTCAATTATGTTTCGGATTTCATCCCAAATCTTAACAACCTCATTAAGCCTCTCCATGATAGGCTTAAGAAAAATCCTCCACCTTGGACAGAAAAACATTCTGATATTATCAGGTTCCTTAAAACCAAAGTCCGCAATCTTCCTTGTCTTTACTTACCGGTTCCTCATGCATTCAAAATAGTGGAAACAGATGCATCAGATTTAGGATATGGCGGTATCCTAAAACAAAAACTGCATGATAAAGAATGTATCATTGCATTTACATCCAAACATTGGAATAGTACTCAACAAAAATATTCCACTATCAAAAAAGAAATTTTAGCCATTGTTTTATGCATCACAAAATTTCAATCTGACTTACTCAACCAAAAATTTTTAGTCCGAGTTGATTGTAAATCAGCTAAAGATGTTTTACAAAATGATGTTAAAAATCTTGCTTCAAAACAAGTTTTTGCCAGGTGGCAAGCTATTTTAAGCGTCTTTGATTTTGATATTGAGCATATCAAGGGCAACTCAAACTCTCTCCCTGACTTTCTCACACGTGAATATTTGCAGGGAGATAAACAGAAAGAAGATGCCTAAAAAGGCAACCTTGGCCTCAGCGAGAGGCAGAGGCATTCGCCTAGCCCTACCAGGGCCAATCAGAAGATCTGGGTCTAGTACCCCAACAGAGTCATCTACCCAACAACCTACTCAACAATCTGGGTCATTTACCCAACAACTCACTCAAACCCAACAAGCTGGGCCATCCACACAACAAACCACCCAAAAATCTTTTGAACCACAAAACAATCAAGCCAAACAATCCAAAGCAGACTATGCCATCCCAATTGAAACCCTCCTAGCCTTACAAGACCAGGGTCTTACCAAACTCAACAAAAAATCTTGGGCCGACCTTTGCAGTGAGTCCGATGAAGAAATTGATCTATCTCAATTAATATCTCAGGTAGCCAATCGAAGAACAGTCATCCAAATAGGAAAACAAAAGTCTGTCGTCTCGACGCCCCAAACATCCTCAAATACTACAAAAACTCAAAAAACCCAAACCAATTACATATCTACAAACAAAACCGCAAATATTATCCACATAGAGCCTGAATTCTGGGATAATTCCCCAAACAAAGTCATCCCAAAGATTTTCCCTACTGGATTCCACTTCAGGCCCTTAGCACCTAATAAGACTCGCCACTTCTACGAATTCATCTTAATAGATACTGACTCAGTATCTATTAAACATTACAAGGATAAAACTAATCCCGAATTTATAACCCATTCAACCATTCAAATTCTCAAGATTTTATCCCCAAAGCAATTTGGGAACAACCTAAACAAAATTCAAAAATTTTCTCAAAATTATGACCCAATAGGTTTTAATTATTGGGACTACATGGAAGCCTGGACTAAAGTATTTTGGTTTCAAAATACTCACTTCAGACATTCATGGTTAATTTATTTTAAAAGAAAAATCAATTATACTTTTCCAAATTGGTTCTACCAATGGTGGGACTTTTTTGGACCAATCCAAGAAATTTTACCCTCACCAACAGATGAAGGGTATAAACTTTTTCAATCAAACTTTAACAATCAGGAAACATGTGTTCCTGTAATGTTAAAATTTTTCTCAACTTTTTCATTGGCATGGGTATTCTCATGGCAATACAAGTATGCAAAACCAAACCACCCCAAATCATTTCCTATCCTTCAAAGGCATGGTTATGTCAAATGGTGGTCTCAATTTGATGCTTCAATGGCCTACCCAGAGAAGGTCAGAGAATGGTTCAAATCCAATCCTGAAAGTCAAAAGATTTCAGATCCAGAAACTGCCCTGTTCCTCAATCAAAAAGCCCAAATTGCTGCAGCCCTTGCAGGAGCTCAATCGAAAGAAACTCTAGCAAAACATCTTCAGCAAATCATGCAGATGATTGAAGAAGACAAAAAACACAAGGATGATCCCACTTCCTCAGCAGAATCCTCAAGCAGTTATAATCAGAATGAAGACGACTGCTTTGGAATCGATCTAGGAGAGGATTAGTCTTTAATCTTCAAAATCCATGTAATCAAAAAATCCATTGTTAACCTGTACTGTAGAAATAGTACCGGTAATATGCACCTGTACTGTAGAAACAGTAGTATATCCAATTATAAAAGGAAGCCTTGCATTCATTGAAGGGCACCCTTCAGTTTACATAAGATAGAGAAAAGTTAGAGAGAGAAACTCTGAGAGTTCCCTTGTAAGCTCTCCAGCTCTTCTTCTTCTCTCTTCTTTTATTTCAATCATTCAATAAAACTTTCAATCAGTTCTTTATTTTCGAGTCTTCATATTTACATTTCTGCAGTTGCATATGTGTGCGGACTACCGCCACATCTAACTTCATATTTACTTTTCTGCTCTTGCATCTATCATAAGCATATGCGAGCGGACTACCGCCGCATCTAACTTCATATTTTCTTTTCTGCTCTTGCATCTATCATACTGCATCCAGACTAACCTTGTCTACTCCTTCTTCCCCCTTTCCCTCCTTGATCCACCCCGCCGCATCTGGTATCAGAGCCTTGGAATCATGACATTTGCCTTTGTCATGTCAGTGACAAACAAAGTAGTTTATCAAACCCTCCTAGCCTTACAAGACCAGGGTCTTACCAAACTCAACAAAAAATCTTGGGCCGACCTTTGCAGTGAGTCCGATGAAGAAATTGATCTATCTCAATTAATATCTCAAGTAGCCAATCGAAGAACAGTCATCCAAATAGGAAAACAAAAGTCTGTCGTCTCGACGCCCCAAACATCCTCAAATACTACAAAAACTCAAAAAACCCAAACCAATTACATATCTACAAACAAAACCGCAAATATTATCCACATAGAGCCTGAATTCTGGGATAATTCCCCAAACAAAGTCATCCCAAAGATTTTCCCTACTGGATTCCACTTCAGGCCCTTAGCACCTAATAAGACTCGCCACTTCTACGAATTCATCTTAATAGATACTGACTCAGTATCTATTAAACATTACAAGGATAAAACCAATCCCGAATTTATAACCCATTCAACCATTCAAATTCTCAAGATTTTATCCCCAAAGCAATTTGGGAACAACCTAAACAAAATTCAAAAATTTTCTCAAAATTATGACCCAATAGGTTTTAATTATTGGGACTACATGGAAGCCTGGACTAAAGTATTTTGGTTTCAAAATACTCACTTCAGACATTCATGGTTAATTTATTTTAAAAGAAAAATCAATTATACTTTTCCAAATTGGTTCTACCAATGGTGGGACTTTTTTGGACCAATCCAAGAAATTTTACCCTCACCAACAGATGAAGGGTATAAACTTTTTCAATCAAACTTTAACAATCAGGAAACATGTGTTCCTGTAATGTTAAAATTTTTCTCAACTTTTTCATTGGCATGGGTATTCTCATGGCAATACAAGTATGCAAAACCAAACCACCCCAAATCATTTCCTATCCTTCAAAGGCATGGTTATGTCAAATGGTGGTCTCAATTTGATGCTTCAATGGCCTACCCAGAGAAGGTCAGAGAATGGTTCAAATCCAATCCTGAAAGTCAAAAGATTTCAGAGAGGGTTTCAATTGGGATGGCATAGTCTGCTTTGGATTGTTTGGTTTGATTACATGGATTTTGAAGATTTATCCAGAGTAAATATGAAGTTCAGCAAGAAGGTCTTTTTCCGTAACTTCTCAATCTCAGTTTCCAAAATTTTCAAAACCTGTACACTCTGAAATCAATATTTCTGGATTACAAAATAATTCAAACATTTCTCAAGCAGTTTATCAAACCGATGATAAGCATTCAGATGATGATGTTGAGATAGAATCTTCCATTCAATCTCCAACATACTCATCTATGCAGGGTGCTCAATATTCTTCAGTAAATAATGCCCAATGAGTAGCACAGAATTTATCATTGACAGAGAAGCTTTACGTAAAAACCTCGATTCTGAGGAATATGACCTCCACAGAAAGTGGTATTTACGTACGTATACAGCTACTCAAATTGCATCATTCAAAGAAAAATATTACAATTTTCTAAAAGAAGTTAAGATGCATATTCCCTTCTTTGAATGGTTTCATGCTTATTCCATCAAAAACAATCTTGTTTATCCTTTTAAGCACAAAGAAAACTTGCTTTCAGCAAATGTTATTTCAACTTGGAAGGTTAAAGATGGAAATTTAATCAGATCTGAGTTTCCTCCAAAAGGACCCTTTGTAATTTCAAACACGGAAGGACATAACCCTGTTATGGCTTCTCCTTTTAAATCAAAAAATATTGATGAAGCTGTCGCCCCAAAAGATATTAAAAATCTTATTGAGCAATCAAATTACACCAATAGATTTTTACAATGTCTAGGAGACAACCTTTCATCTTCAGGATCTACTTTTTCTTTGAAAAATGTTTCTGAAGCCTCTACTTCTAAAAGTATTGAAAAACCCCTTTTTAAACCTTTTAAAATTAGTAGTAAGGCAAAGCAAAGTCTTAAAACCTCCATTTTAAAACAACAATCTGGTGATTCAGAAGTTATTCAAAAAATCGACCAACTTTTAAACCGTTTCTCTACTGTCCCTGAAACTCCTAACTCTGGTGAGTCTACTTCTCGTATTCAAACACGCTCATCCAAAGTTGTTAATGCCCTTTGTCATGAATCCAATGACTCCTCCTCCGATTACAGTGATGATTCCCACAAATCATCCCTCAAGATCAGCCCTATTCTAACAAACTCCCTAACCAAGTGGAAGGGTTTAACCAAACCCTCCTCATATGGTTATAATCGCATTTCTGCTCCTGACCTGGCTCTCGAAGAAAGAGAACTAGGTTTTGTCAGCTTCAATGCCAATAATGTCTATGAATGGAACATAGATGGTAAAACTGAATATAACATCATGAGTATGCTTCAGCATATGACTATGGTAGGCACAGCCTATCAAGCTGCCCATGAAACTTCTGAAGAAGCAATAGCCAACGTTATTGTTTCTGGTTTCAGTGGCCAACTCAAAGGATGGTGGGATAACTACCTTTCGGATAACCAAAAACATTCAATCTTCTCTGCCATAAAAGTCAATGATCAGAACGAACCGATCATTGGTGATGACGGGGAACCCATCCCCGATGCTGTTAATACCCTAATCTTTACCATAGCAAGCCATTTCATTGGTGATCCATCTCTCTGGAAAGATCGTTCGGCTGAACTGCTTTCCAATCTCAGATGCAAAACCTTGTCTGATTTCCGATGGTATAAAGACACCTTTCTTACCAGGGTGTACACCAGAGAAGATAGTCAACAACCTTTTTGGAAAGAAAAGTTCCTTGCTGGACTCCCAAAATCTCTTGGAGATAAAGTAAGGGACAAAATACGTAGCTTAACCCCGGATGGGATAATACCCTATGACGAGTTAAGTTATGGTCAACTAGTTTCTTTTATCCAGAAGGTTGCTCTAAAGATTTGTCAAGATGACAAAATCCAAAGGCAACTTGCTCGAGAAAAAACCCAAAATCGTATTGATCTAGGAACTTTCTGTGAACAATTCGGTCTTCCTGCTTGTCATCCAAGAAAATCCAAAAGACCATCCAATCGAAAAGTTTTTACTAAACCTAATCCTGAAAAGAATTTCAGAAGGTCTAGAAGAGGTTTTCAAAACCCTAAAAATGAAAAGATTTTCCAAAAGAATTTCCAAAATTACCCACAAAAAAACCCCATTATTTGCTATACATGTAAGAAACCTGGACATATTAGCAAATACTGCCGGTTAAAAAGAAAGATTAATAATCTAAACCTTGATCCTCTGATTGAGGAACAGATTAATAATCTGATGTTAGAAAGTTCAGAAAATGATTCTGACCAAGAATCTTCGGATGATATCAATAACATCGAAATCGATGACATTGAATCATCCTCAGATTCAGATGTCAAGCAAATTGGTGTTTTATCCAAAGATCAAGATCTCCTATTTGATGCTATTGAGGCTATTGACAATCCTGAACAAAAGAAAGACTTCCTTTTGAAACTAAAAAAATCTTTACAAAAGGAGAAAAAACCCAAAAATCTGGTCCTTAGCAATAAATATGATGTTAAACCTATTTTCAAAAAATTAGAAAAACAAGTTATTCGTCCCATAACTATTCAGGACCTCCAGTCTGAGGTCAACAACCTCAAAAGAGAAATCCAGGAAATCAGGAGACATCAAGACAATCATCAACTTATTCTCTCCCAATTAATGCAAGTGGGAGAATCTGGTGATGAACTTGATCAAACAGAGTGTTCTAAGGAACAAGAAAATAAAATCTCTGACGACAACGAGGGAAAAGAAATTCTAAGAATAATCAATGTATTCTCTTTTATGAAACATCGTGTTCATATCCGAATTGTCGTTAAAGATTTTGTTTTTGACACCATTGCACTCTTTGACTCAGGTGCAGATTCAAACTGTATTAAGGAAGGTTTGGTCCCCACAAAATATTTCGAAAAAACTACTGAACGCCTTAGCTCAATAACAGGAGAAAGGCTAAGTGTCAATTTCAAACTAACAGATGTTTTTATTGAAAAGGGTAATATCAGGATTCCCACCGAATTTATTATTGCAAAAGATATCAAAAATGATGTGGTCTTGGGGACACCTTTCATAATCCTTTTGTTTCCTTATCTGGCAGACTTTCCGGGGCTTACCTCTTTTGTTCAGGGACAAGTAACCTTCTTTGAGTTCCTGGATTCACCAAAGCAAAAATCTTTAAATCTAATTGAATCCAAGACTAGACAGATTTGTTTCTTAAAAGAAGAAATCTCTTTTAAAACCCTTGAATCCCAACTCTCCCAACCAAAGATTCAGGACAAAATTAAAAATCTTTTGAACCAAATTGAGAAGTCTATTTGTTCAGATTTGCCTCATGCTTTCTGGAATAGGAAAGAACACGTCGTTGATCTTCCTTATGAAAAGAATTTCAAAGAATCAAAAATCCCTACAAAAGCTCGCCCAATTCAAATGAATGAGCAGCTTTTGCAGCATTGTCAAAGGGAAATAAAAGATCTTTTGGATAAAGGATTAATTCGTCCTAGCATGAGTCCTTGGTCTTGCTCTGCTTTTTATGTTAATAAGCAAGCTGAAATAGAATGAGGAACCCCTAGGCTTGTCATCAATTACAAACCACTGAATGAAGCCTTACAATGGATTCGTTATCCTATCCCAAACAAAAAAGATTTGCTTAGTAGGTTAAATTCGGCAAACATTTTCTCAAAATTTGATATGAAATCCGGTTTTTGGCAGATTCAAATCACCGAATCAGACCGATACAAAACAGCATTTACAGTTCCATTTGGACAGTATGAATGGAATGTAATGCCTTTTGGTCTGAAAAATGCCCCATCTGAATTTCAAAAAATTATGAATGATATTTTCAATCCATATTCAGATTTTGCAATCGTTTACATTGATGATGTTCTAATTTTTTCCCAAACTTTACATGAACATTTCAAGCATGTTAAAACTTTCATGTACATCATCCAAAAAAATGGTCTTGCTGTCTCTAAGACAAAAATTGTTCTCTTTCAAACAAAAATCCGTTTTCTTGGTCATATAATCTTCCAAGGCACTATAACTCCAATTGAAAGATCAATTTTGTTTGCAGAAAAGTTTCCAGATTATATCCTTGATAAACCTCAGCTCCAGAGGTTCCTAGGTTGTCTCAATTATGTTTCGGATTTCATCCCAAATCTTAACAACCTCATTAAGCCTCTCCATGATAGGCTTAAGAAAAATCCTCCACCTTGGACAGAAAAACATTCTGATATTATCAGGTTCCTTAAAACCAAAGTCCGCAATCTTCCTTGTCTTTACTTACCGGTTCCTCATGCATTCAAAATAGTGGAAACAGATGCATCAGATTTAGGATATGGCGGTATCCTAAAACAAAAACTGCATGATAAAGAATGTATCATTGCATTTACATCCAAACATTGGAATAGTACTCAACAAAAATATTCCACTATCAAAAAAGAAATTTTAGCCATTGTTTTATGCATCACAAAATTTCAATCTGACTTACTCAACCAAAAATTTTTAGTCCGAGTTGATTGTAAATCAGCTAAAGATGTTTTACAAAATGATGTTAAAAATCTTGCTTCAAAACAAGTTTTTGCCAGGTGGCAAGCTATTTTAAGCGTCTTTGATTTTGATATTGAGCATATCAAGGGCAACTCAAACTCTCTCCCTGACTTTCTCACACGTGAATATTTGCAGGGAGATAAACAGATAGAAGATGCCTAAAAAGGCAACCTTGGCCTCAGCGAGAGGCAGAGGCATTCGCCTAGCCCTACCAGGGCCAATCAGAAGATCTGGGTCTAGTACCCCAACAGAGTCATCTACCCAACAACCTACTCAACAATCTGGGTCATTTACCCAACAACTCACTCAAACCCAACAAGCTGGGCCATCCACACAACAAACCACCCAAAAATCTTTTGAACCACAAAACAATCAAGCCAAACAATCCAAAGCAGACTATGCCATCCCAATTGAAACCCTCCTAGCCTTACAAGACCAGGGTCTTACCAAACTCAACAAAAAATCTTGGGCCGACCTTTGCAGTGAGTCCGATGAAGAAATTGATCTATCTCAATTAATATCTCAAGTAGCCAATCGAAGAACAGTCATCCAAATAGGAAAACAAAAGTCTGTCGTCTCGACGCCCCAAACATCCTCAAATACTACAAAAACTCAAAAAACCCAAACCAATTACATATCTACAAACAAAACCGCAAATATTATCCACATAGAGCCTGAATTCTGGGATAATTCCCCAAACAAAGTCATCCCAAAGATTTTCCCTACTGGATTCCACTTCAGGCCCTTAGCACCTAATAAGACTCGCCACTTCTACGAATTCATCTTAATAGATACTGACTCAGTATCTATTAAACATTACAAGGATAAAACCAATCCCGAATTTATAACCCATTCAACCATTCAAATTCTCAAGATTTTATCCCCAAAGCAATTTGGGAACAACCTAAACAAAATTCAAAAATTTTCTCAAAATTATGACCCAATAGGTTTTAATTATTGGGACTACATGGAAGCCTGGACTAAAGTATTTTGGTTTCAAAATACTCACTTCAGACATTCATGGTTAATTTATTTTAAAAGAAAAATCAATTATACTTTTCCAAATTGGTTCTACCAATGGTGGGACTTTTTTGGACCAATCCAAGAAATTTTACCCTCACCAACAGATGAAGGGTATAAACTTTTTCAATCAAACTTTAACAATCAGGAAACATGTGTTCCTGTAATGTTAAAATTTTTCTCAACTTTTTCATTGGCATGGGTATTCTCATGGCAATACAAGTATGCAAAACCAAACCACCCCAAATCATTTCCTATCCTTCAAAGGCATGGTTATGTCAAATGGTGGTCTCAATTTGATGCTTCAATGGCCTACCCAGAGAAGGTCAGAGAATGGTTCAAATCCAATCCTGAAAGTCAAAAGATTTCAGATCCAGAAACTGCCCTGTTCCTCAATCAAAAAGCCCAAATTGCTGCAGCCCTTGCAGGAGCTCAATCGAAAGAAACTCTAGCAAAACATCTTCAGCAAATCATGCAGATGATTGAAGAAGACAAAAAACACAAGGATGATCCCACTTCCTCAGCAGAATCCTCAAGCAGTTATAATCAGAATGAAGACGACTGCTTTGGAATCGATCTAGGAGAGGATTAGTCTTTAATCTTCAAAATCCATGTAATCAAAAAATCCATTGTTAACCTGTACTGTAGAAATAGTACCGGTAATATGCACCTGTACTGAAGAAACAGTAGTATATCCAATTATAAAAGGAAGCCTTGCATTCATTGAAGGGCACCCTTCAGTTTACATAAGATAGAGAAAAGTTAGAGAGAGAAACTCTGAGAGTTCCCTTGTAAGCTCTCCAGCTCTTCTTCTTCTCTCTTCTTTTATTTCAATCATTCAATAAAACTTTCAATCAGTTCTTTATTTTCGAGTCTTCATATTATATATATATATATATATATATATATATATATATATATATATATATGTATATATATATATAAGAAATAATATTTCTAGAAGCTCGATGAAGAAATAAGCTCAAAAACAGAATTACAAAAGTGCGAAATACTCACACAAAGCTACAAACTTAAGGTATAAGATATAGATACAAGATAATAAAGCATAAATAGAGATATGAATAAAATACATAGACATACAGAATTTTTTAATTTAAAGTCCGCGGAGTTTAAGCCGACTAGTTATATATAGACATACAGAGTCTTGGAAGTTAAAGTAGTATACAACATATCTCTCTCAGAGTAAGCCTCTAAGGCACAATATAATATAAAAGTGAGAGTACAATTCAAAATATCTAAAATGACTCCAAAAAAGGATCGAGATCCTCCACTCTGTCACCATCACGTAACTCACCGAGGTGGATTACGACTTGCATTTACAGCATTCTCATTCCCTACTGAGAACTGGTGCTTTTTTCTCACCCCAAAATCCTCCACCCTTTCAGTGACACAGGTTTGAAGACTCAGTTTGAAGCTGTGGGCGATTATTAGACTTATTTATAAGGTTATGAGTTGAGTTACTTTCATAGAATTCCTTCGCCCTTGTTGTTTAAGTTTTTATTTTATTCAGAGGGATAGGTATTGTATTCGAGTTTTATATTGAATTTGTTTGTATAGCATTTGTTATTATTAGTATTATGTGATACTATTACTTGGTGATCTTTGATATATGATTTTAATTGATAGAAACAAAATTTTCAGGCATTTTTCTTAAAAATTAACACGTGATATCGGACTAAAGGCTCAATATTAAATAGTAAATAATGAAAGTAGATTAGTAATGCCTTATCTTTAGTACGATCATGACGTGCTTAAAGTTAGGGTGTTATATTATGGTATCAGAGTAGTTCGTTCCTGTTAGAGCCTTGGGAATGGACTGATTATGCTTCATTGCATACTCTGAGTGTCTGTCATGCTTAGTGACTTGTTCTGATGACAAGAGTTTAGATTTTACATGCATGGCTGTCTGTTGATTAACACTGTTAGCTTACCATTGCATACCTCATGGTGTTAAGTCTGGCCAACTTAATACTAATAATTTATGTATATAGAAACACTAATGGGTTATCATGGACGAAATAGAAGTAATATGTAATGCTAATCACGGGGTTTGGGAACGCTATAAGTTAAGTTTTAGGGGAACGTATAATCTTTATTCGTGCTAATATAGTTTGAAGTCATCTCTTCCTTGATTGCTTGAAGTGAAATTCTTTGTTTCACACCTTCTTCTTGAGATGTATTTTGAATATCCTCTGACCATATCGTATCGTTCATATATATCTTTGCTTGGTTATATTCCTAATTGTTGCTTGAATCTTTTGGAACATTCAATTTTGTCATTGTTCATGAATCTTATACTCATTGACTTCACCTGGAATTTATTTTGGGCGCAATAAATGATCTCTGACTCCTTAGAAACATTACCATTGACTTTGGCTGCCTAAATTTGTGAACCTTGTATTCCTTGAATCCAGCTTGAATTTGCCTTGACTTAATATGCTACATTTTTTTTATTGTTCCTAACAAAGTTTCTTGCCTCAGATTCCTTTCGTAAGGTACGGTTTAACTTTCCTTCTGGTACATTTCACTATCTGTATATCATTGTGTGGCTGCAATTCTATTCATCCTTCTGAAATCATACGACCATTATCCGTGATGTTCAACCTTTTCTTTCTAAATTTTGGATTCCTTTGTTCAAACTTGAGCTTAATTGTTAAAATTCCAAGCTCTCGGATTTTAAGGTTTAATGTCGAATTTTAAGGTTTAATTTGCATTAAACCTATCATACAACTTTTGCACCACACTGCACCTTTCATTAGTTTCCAGGCAAGGTAATTTTTCTTATGTTTGAGAACTAAACATGTCAAACCTTTCTATTTCTTTGATATATTTGAGAGTGAAGTTGATGCAAATCTTTTCTATCTTATATCAATTTTCGAGGATGAAAATTCTTATAAGTGGGGTAGGATGTAAGACTCCAGATTTTGAAAATTTAATAATAAATTATTTATGATTTATTTTATTTATTCAAGGATATATTCTTAGAGACTTTTATATTAATTGAATAATTATATGTTGAACTTTTTTTTATAAATAAAAAAATTTAATTTAATTATTTCTAATTTTTATTTAATTAGTAGTTATTTGAATATAATTTGTACATTGATGAACAAATAGTACTTTTTTAAAGATAATTCTATTGGATTAAAATTAGTTTTTAATACTACTTTATACCCTAATTATATTATTAATTGTCCCCAAAATAAAATCTGAATTTTTTCAATCCCTTCACCGCCACACTACTTTCCTTTTCTTCTTAAAACGCTAACACGACAGTAGCAGGAATCAAAAGAAAAGAGGAGAGGGTGCGAATCAGAGAAAGAGAGAAACCCGAGGGTGAGGTTGCGACGGGAAAGAGAGAAGAGAGGAGGGAGAGCTGCTGCCACCACGCCTAGCCGCCGAAGCACCGCCGCCGAACCCGTCACCTGCATCGCCACTATGAACCGCGAACAGAGGAGAGGGAGAGAGACGAGTTCACAAGGAAGAAGAGGAAGCAGCGTCGTCACTCCGTCGCTGTTCCTCGCCACTGTCGAGCCACCGTTCATGCTTCCATTTTGCACCACCGTGACTCCTGTTGTTGCCAAATCTGTCGCCGCCAAACACGGAAGGGAGAGCCAGACGCGAACAGCCAGGGAGAAGGGGAGAAGAACGCCGCTGTTCTGCCGTTCCTCATCACAGCTGAAGCTCGCCGCCACTGCATGTCACCGCCGTCGAAGCATCTTTCATCGTTGTAGTGGCCTGGGCTGTCACCAGAGGGAGCTACTGACCCCCATCGCCGCCATTGCTGAGCAGCTCGAGGAGAGAGAGATAGCTCTTAGAAGAGAGAGAAAATGCGACTGGGGATCTCACTGCTGCTGCTGCCGTTGTTGTTGCCGCCGTGCATGGCCGCCGGGAGCAGCATTTACGCTGCCGGAGTTCGCTGCTGGTGCTGGAGGTGCCCCGTTCATGGTTTCTTTCTTGGTACAATAAATCTTTTGCTCTAAAAACCTCTCTTTGTCACTATTTTGTTATGGATTATTGATTTTTGCACGACGATTTTATGTCAAGGTTGAGTTATTTTTGTTAGCTGGTGCCCTTGTGGATGTTACCACCACGTAACATAGTTGGAGTTGACGCCTTTGTTTTCGGACCGAAGGTAAAAGGTTTTCTATAACACGCTGGTTCGACTAACTGAGGTAGGGGATTCATTTTTAAAATTAAAAGTTCTAATTTAAGAATGCCCAAAAGTCTTATTGAATAATTGCAAATGATTTATAAGTGTTTAATATGACTAGTTGATAAGGATTGGTTGAATTATGGTTGTGAACGGTGTTATTTGTTAAACTGAAATATGAATTAAGTTCTATGAATTGAGTCTGGATTGACATTGTGATTGCTACTGGAATTTCTAGTCATGTCAACTTTTCAGCTTGGTGGTTAATTTGAGATTTATTTGATGATAGTGGACTCTGTTACAAGCTGGTTTGGAAATTGTTGTTAATTAAATATGCTAGCTTGATTGGATATTATTGTATTGAATGTTAAAGTGAACCGTTGGTTACTAAACTAAAATAAAGTAGGTTGAGTATTAAGAAATATGCTGTATCGATGTTTATGGAGTCAAAGTAATGAATTGTTGAGAAAATGAGGGAGTCCGGAGTGGTGTTGAAGTCTAATTTTTTAAGAGGATGTTTTGTCCGAATTTTTTGTAAAAGTATACAAAAAGTGATTTTATTTTGAAAACCTTATTTGAATATGTATTTAAATTAAGAAGCGAACTTTGTATTAAAAATCTGATTTACAGGCTTATTTTGAGAAATGATTTTAAAATTAAACCTGGTTAGCTTTTAGATTTGTAAAATGATTTGGCATTGGATTTGGAATGTCTGATTTATCAAGGATGATCTTTGAAAATCGAAAATGATTTAGTTGGGATCCTTGGAGGGTGGCAAAGCCTGAATTTTAGAGGAAATGCTGCAGAAATTTTTATAAAACTTCGAGGCTTTGCTTAAAACGTTGTTTAAAAGAAAATTTGATTTAAGACTCATATTGTTTGGTTTTCAATATATCAAGAAAAGTATTAACTTTTAAGTTTAACCTATTGAGGAAAGATTTTTGTTTTAAAGTTATGATTTGAGTCCAGCACATTAAGAAAAGGAGTTTTATCTTAAGTGTTAAAGAAGTTTGAATATTTATAAACTAAGCGTTTGATGCTTTGATTGATGAATGGCTAAAAGTGTATATTTCTGGTGATGCGGAGGTGTGTAATTATGTGATGTGGAGGTACGTTTAATAATATGGTGATGCGGAGGTATGAGTATGTAATTGGTGATGAGGAGGCATAATAAAGAGAAAGAAAATGAGAAGCCATGTATGATAGAGATAATTGAAACGGAGAATGAACCATGACAAGTGTATGATTAAATGGGCCTTTGTGCCAAATTGCTAATGCGAAAGGGCCCGCCTAACTGATAGTCTGAGATTGCTAATGCGGGAATGTTCGCCTAACTGATAGCTTGTTTTTACCGTGATGCCAATATATCCTAACTGACATACCCATGATGATAATTGTGCCTAACTGACACAGTAAGAAACCATATTCGGGGTTCGCCCCGAGTAACTGATAAACTACTATTTTATGGTTTATCTTGTGCTCAATTGAGTAGTTTTTATCAATTCTTTACACACTTATTCATATAATTTGCATGAGTTTACATTTTTCCTTTCTGATTTTGTGCTATGATTGAAAACATGCTTCTTTAGCCTTAAATTTCCTATGCTTCATCCTCTCTTATTACCATTCGATGTCGTGATATGTGTGTTAAGTGATTTTAGAGATTACAAGGCAGGAATGGCTTAGAGGATGGAAAGGAAGCATGCAAAAGTGGAAGGAATACAAGAAGTTGAAGAAATTGCTATGCTGTCCAGCCTGACCTCTTCGCACTCAAACGGTCATAACTTGAGCTACAGAGGTCCAAATGCGGCGGTTTCAGTTGCATTGGAAATATAACATCCGGGACTTCGAAATGATATATAATTTGTCATAGTGGCCGTACATCTAGGTGACGTGCACGCGTCGCAGTGACGAAAAACCAGCGTGGTAGATTTCGCAACTAGCGATTTTTGGGCTGTTTTTGGCCCAGTTCTCAGCCCAGATAACACAGATTAGAGGCTATAAAGTGGGAAATCCATCCATTCATTGATTGAATATTCATAATTCATAATTTTAGTTTTTAGATATAGTTTCTAGAGAGAGGCTCTCTCCTCTCTCTTAGGATTTAGGATTAGGATTTCTCTTAAGATTTAGGATTATGATTCTTTCGTTTTCTTCATTCCAGGTTCAATGTTCCTTTAATTTATGTTTTTCTTCTACTTTTATTTACTCTATTACTTTAGTTGCTCTATTTCACTTGTTAATTACTTATGTTGCCAAATTGGCTTATGAACTCTTCATATTAGATTTGAATTTATGTTTAAATACAATTTGAGGTATTTCAGATTTACGATTGCTTTCTTCTATTTATGATATAAATAATTTGGATTTTTTCCCTTTGCTTTAGTTGAGTAATTGGTGACACCTGAATTGTCAAACTCAACTGTGGTTGAAAATTGGAATTTGCTGATTGATTTGGATCCCTCTAAAGCTAGTCTTTCCACAGGAGTTAACTAGGACTTGAGGAATCAGATTAATTAGTCCACTTGACTTTCCTTTATTTAGTAAGGGTTAACTAAGTGGGAGCAATAAACAATTTTCATCACCCTTGATAAGGATAACTAGGATGGGATTTCCAGTTCTCATACCTTGCAATGGTGTTCATGATAATTAATTTATTTTAGAGTAAAGTATCATTTTTGTCCCAACGTTTGAGGTAAATCTTATTTGTGTCCCTAACGTTTAAATCGTCCTATTTGTATCCCTAAAGTTTGTAAAAGTGATTCAATGTTATCCTGTATTCAATTACACATCATGAACGCTTTAGTTTGAGTTTTAAAAATCTCTTCTTGAAGTTAGAATACAAATGTCTGGGATAGAATCGATGATCTACTCCGAAAAATAGCTCATCAAATGTTGAAACTAATTCCTACAACATTTACATAATTCACTTTTCTAGGAACATAATTGAATCTAAACACAAATAGTGGGTATAATATTAAAATCGAACACATCCAAGTGAGACCTAATTGAGAATGAATATATCCAAATGAGAATAATTAAAAAATATAATCTGATTTGTTAGTATAATTAATAGTAGAATAACATTGAATCACTTTTATAAACGTTAAGGATACAAATAGGACGATTTAAACGTTAGGGACACAAATAGGACTTACCCCAAACGTTGGGGACAAAAACGATACTTTACTCTTTATTTTATTATTAATTTATTTTTCTTGTCATTTAAATTACTTGTTCCTTATTCCAAAAACCCAAAAATATACCTTTTTCTATAACCAATAATAATTCACACCTCCCTGCAATTCCTTGAGAGACGACCCGAGGTTTCAGTACTTCGGTTATCAATTTTATTGGGTTTGCTTAAGTGAGAAACAAGTTTTTGTATGAAAGGATTATTGCTTGGTTTAGAAACTATACTTGCAACGAGAATTTATTGTGAATTCTAAACCATCAATCTTCCGTTCATCAGTAACGTCGAGTTCCGGGTAGACAATCGACGCGTGAGCTCATTGCCTGCTTAGGACAGACATGCATCATATTGTTTGCACATTTGTATTTGGTTGTGTTTGCTTGTATTACTTCTCTATGATCGTGCTGTTTGACTTATTTGTATGTTGGTTTGGATTTCTTACTTGTGCCTTTAGTTTGCGAATGTATTGAGGTGTTTAAGACTTGATGTTGTGATTGTTGAGACTTAATTATGTGGCTGAGAAATAGTTAACATGACAAATTTTGTGAATGCAATTTTGTTTTAAACTCAGAAATTTAAAGAAAGTATTTAGTTATCTAAAGTAAAATTTTAAAGTATTTTCAGGGGTTAGTAAAAGTATAGTTTTCTTGAGTAAATGAATCATTTGCATTTTAATATTTATTTTTACGGCATTCTCATTCCCTACTGAGAACTAGTAGTTTTTTCTCACCCCAAAATCTTCCACCGTTTCAGTGACACAGGTTTGAAGACTCAGTTTGAAGCCGTAGGCGATTATTAGACTTATTTATGAGTTAAGTTTATGAGTTGAGTTACTTTCATAGAATTTCCTCGCCTTTGTTATTTAAGTTTTTATTTTATCCAGAGGGATAGGTCTTGTATTCGAGTTTTATATTGAATTTGTTTGTACAGCATTTGTTATTATTAGTAATTATGTGATACTATTACTTGGTGATCTTTGATATATGATTTTAATTAATAGAATCAAAATTTTCAGACATTTTTCTTAAAAATTGGCACGCGATATCGGACTAAAAGCTCAATATTAAATAGTAAATAAGGAAAGTAGATTAGTAATGCCTTATCTTTAGTACGATCATGACGTGCTTAAAGTTAGGGTGTTACATAAAACACTTCCAAATGCTATGCTTTACCTTTCCATCACATTTCAACCAACTCAACACCTATATCAATCAATTCCTCCTTCATAAACTCAACAATTTCACAATTTGTACATCAATATTCCAATATTAACTACTTGAACACAATCTCACTACTCATAAGCATCATTTATCATACCACATAAAAAATTCTCATAATTACAATAATTCAACCTCAACATCAACAATTCTCATCACAAGTCATCAAAATCATCACAAGCAGTAACATCATCACACATTATCAATTTAACAACTGTATCCTAAGGTCCACTAGCCTAAGTGTCCAGAAATATTACATATTACATAGAGAAAACTGAAACCATACCTTGGCCGATTTCCAATATGCACAATACACCAAGTTGAGTCCAATTCAAGCCTCCAATCACCAACAAATCACTAATCAACTCCAACAAGCATCAACAATCAAATTTTTCAAGCTATACACATTAATTTACTACAAATCAATACATAAGATTCCTAAATACACAAATTCACAAGGGATAAGAGCAAATTTACCTTACTCAATAGTTTTGGGAGCAAAATTCAATAGTAACCAAGTGCTAGAGTGTACCTAAACACCCAAAATCACAAAAATCTCTCAAAAACCAAACCTACAATTTCGGAATTCTTAGAACAGTAGAATGGGAAGTAAAATTCAAAATCTTACCAACAGAGGTTAGATTGTACTAACGGGCTTGCAAGAGCTTCGCGTAGCCGCCGACGGCATGCGAATCGGAGCTCCATAGTTCAAGTTTTGGTCAATTGAAGAGAGGAGTGAATAGTATTTCTTCTCCTTCCTCTCTCTCATTTCCCAGCTGCTAGCTTTAGTGTGTGTGAGTTGAATTGGGCTCATTAATGAACTTATATATGTTGGGCTTGGGCCCAACTTGAACCCGGTCTAACCTGATAGTGTTTTTGGTCCGTTTGGCCTAATTTTGAGCCAAACTTTTAAAATTAGTGCCCGGTTTTCAATTCTAATTGTTTTCTTAAGCTTTTCTATTATTTTTATCATTCTCGCACAGTACCAGACAGATTTAAGCCGATACTGCCGGTTAATTTACCGGTACGTGTTTTTACGTAATTTTTCGTAGAAAATTACATTTTCCAACTCAGAAAAATCTATTGAGTCCAAATATCATATTTAAATCTTCTAATTAATATTCTAAATTTTTGGATCCTATTTTGGGTAATTAATTTAATTTAATTAAGCGGTTAGTTAGTCACGGTTCTTACATGCGCACTGGAGCCAGCAATGCTGGAGCCAGCGGCGGCGCTGCTGGTTCCAACGGTGATGCTGCTGGTGGGGCACCCACGTCAACACCTTCTCTGCCGCCTCAGCAGGGGGACCACGACGACGACGACGACGATGACGATTACCGGGATTTGTAAGGTTAGGGTTTTATATTTTTTTGTCTACTTCATTGTACTCGACGTCCGTGATATTAGTTTGTATTCAAACTATTTATTTTTAATAGAATAATTTGTTTATTTCTACTAATTTTAGATTTTTGCTAATAATTTTGTTAACTTAATTTGACTACTAATTATAGCTTATTAGTGTCCAAAAATAATTTTAAAAAATTAAAAATACTACCGTCGAGTTAATCCGACGGTAATCGTCAACTCAGTCTCGTTAAATTCATTGAAAACACCGACTCTATTGGTAATTAGGGTCGGATGAAAAAAATTATGCCGACAACGAGTTTCCAGCGCCGTTTATACCGTCAACCCTGGACCGACGGTAAATTCGACAGTAAACTAATTACTCGCAAATTTATTTGATGAGTCTGATGGTATTCAACGTTTTCTTGTAGTGGTGTCTGATTATATATAAAACATAGATTCACTAGAGTTGATTTAGACCAACTTAATCGAACCAAGCATACTAAAATCTAAACCATAAATCGTAGCTCATCACGGATCCGACTATGGAGCGTTGAGACATCCTTGTCTAGTGTGCCCCTTTTCTCGACAGAGGCTGCATGTCTTTTCTGTAAGCTCCACGACATTTATCTCATTCTGCAACGGAATAGATACCGATTTTTCTGTTGTCTTCTGTCGTATGGAAGAGTTTGAATGTATCTTGGGTGCTGAGATGTATTTACACGTAACTCGGATACTGAGATCCTCTTCAGTGTTTACATGTTTCTCGAATGCTTGCCTAACACATATCTCAGGTGTACTTTCGATATGTCAGTTGTCGTTGTGTCAGATAACGGAATTTGAATACCTAAAATTTGCTTATTTCTTAATTCCTCCATCAGTATCCGAAATGTAATACGTTGTATATTTAAATAATTACTTTATATTGTATGCATTTTCATAATTTTTATATTTATTTGATTTAAATAAAAAAAAAAATCCCTATTCCTATCTCCATTCCGACCACAAAATTACTGTTCTAATTTTTGTCCTTATCCGGTTATCCCTATCTTCGAATATCCACACGGTACTCGTGTTACGGATCTTGTAGGTATGCATGATCACCACTTCCTCAAACGTGTAGTGTACTTCGGTGGTATGACTATGTGACTGGAAATTGCAAAGTCCACTAATTGGGACAAGTTGGCCAGGGGTTTGAATCTTGGCTTTTAAATTAATCAAAGATAATTACTAACACTTTATGAGCATTTTCTTTAGATCTATTAATAATTGACTTGTGAACTTTCTTAGGCCATCAATTTATGGATGAACGCCAATGACTGGAATGCTTCGCTCCTGTTGATTACTTAATTTAGTGCATCATTTTCTTTCTTTTTTCAATGAAAAATAGTATTTCCAGAATATATGTCACACTGTAAAGCTAGGTAACTTAATTAATTAATTCTTGCACATAACACACACATTGAAATGTACAATGGAAACATCACGTGTAAACAACTTATATATATATATATATAAAAAGATAATGTAAAGAGCAAGTAAGTGGTGATATATCAATTGCGCATTTTTAATGGCAAAGAAGCACAGAATAGCATAAGGCATATAGGATATATTCTTGTGAAATTCCGTTAAAAATATTACAAAGTTTTCGTTTGCTTTTGATTTTAAATTAGGGTTACACAAGAATATTCTTCATTATCATAATCTCCAAGGGGAAGCTTAATTAAAATAAATATAAGTTGACAAGGAATCCAGCCATCATGGAACTTCCAAAGAAGGACTTTAACAATTAACATATCATTTATTATTTATCTTTAAGAGGCCATTAAGGGTCATTTGGCCCTAGATTCACTCAAGGGACAGATTTAGGGTTAGTGTTAACAATGCAAGAACCCTTACTAAAAAGGGAAAATCCAATATTCCAAATAAAGCAATGGCCTAATAAGTCCATGTTCTAAGGATCCAATTGAAGTCATAAGATCTATTAAATAATTAATGCCGTGGACTTCTCAAACGCAATGTTTCATTGGCCAACATGTGGCTCTAATTTTTTTATTAATCGTATAAATAAAATACATAATACAAACAAGTCCTTCACCCACTCAAAATGATTGAGAACTGATAAGCATATGATATGATATATCTAACTTTATATATATATATTTGGGGATTGGAGATAAGGCCCAAATATTTTATGTTCCTCTTATTACACGTTGATTGATAGTAATTTTAGTAACGTGCATTTGTTGAAACTTTAGTTATGTGTATTTGTTTATTGGCAGTAAGATCGAAAAGAACCCATAGCTATGAACCGTACGTGTCCACTGTCCACACCACCAAGGGTGGATTTGTTAGTGCCTTTAAATTGTTGGGTGCTCTGATCTTGAGTGCTCTTGAGCTTCTAAAGAATTTTTTTTTTAGCTAGCTTATAGTCTTACTATAAGAAA
The DNA here is from genome assembly GCF_059453495.1 of Arachis ipaensis. Classification (NCBI taxonomy): domain Eukaryota; kingdom Viridiplantae; phylum Streptophyta; class Magnoliopsida; order Fabales; family Fabaceae; genus Arachis; species Arachis ipaensis. Next base: position 143,754,205 of record NC_142444.1, read on the forward strand.
AGAGAGTTATTTTAATACATTTTTTCTTAATATTATAATTAAGTGTAAAAATTAATATATATTTTTGATAAATATTACAAATGTCAAATTTTTTATGTTTTCTTTATGAATAATTTGATCCTAGAAAATTGCTCTTTAATTTTGACACTCATTTATTTTCAACTTACTCTACTATTTTTTTTTTCGTTGAGTTCTGTCAATTTTAGCATCACACTGCTCTCAGTTTGGGATCATACTATTCATTCTTTATCTTCAAAATCTCAGTTTATTCTTCAATTTCAAAATCTCATCTCATTCTTTGTTGAAAATTTTTGTTGAGAATTTTTTATGGTCAATAAATGTCAAAATAAATAGTATTTTTGACGGTTAATAAGTATCACAAAAAATATATTCTCAAATTTTTTTAACAAATTAATTTTTACGGCCAATATTTATCAAAATAAGATTTAAAATTTCTTTACTGTTAGAAATATGAGACTAAACTGGAGGAAGGATTTGTATATTATTGAGTGTAATCAAGTTGTCTATTCATCAAGCTGTCTATTCAAGTTGTTTAGAATGATACAATATAGAAGGGTATTTATAGGAGCTAAGAGAATCGTCATAATAAAGACGTAATATTCTATAATAAATATTTAGATCTACTAAATAATTCTAACTGATCCTAATTGATCCTAATTATATTCTAACATCCCCCTCAAACTCAAGTGACAACTTGAGTTTGAAACTTATTTAAAACAACGAAATAAAGAGAAAAAATGCATAAACTGATAAAACGGGTGCAACTGGAACTGCCGAAAGGAAGCACAGATGGAACTGCCGCTTATCTGAAGGAATTGCAGATGGAACTGCCGCTAACCTGAAGGGAGCGCAGACGGAACTGCCGCTAGTTTGAAGGAAGCGCAGACGGAACTACCGCTAGTCTGAAGGAAGCGCAGACGGAACTGCCGCTTGACTAAAGAAATTGCAAATGGAACTACCAGAAAGAAACCCAGACGGTACTGCCACAAGGAAACACAGACGAAATGCAGACGAAACTGCCACAAGAAAATGCAGACGGAACTGCCACGAAAGAACGCAGATGGAACTGCCACGAGAGAACGCAGACGGAATCACGGAACTGTCGAAAGAGAGCGAAAACTATATGATTTCTTCATGAGAATAGGTAAGCAGCAGATGAAAATTGTGTTTGATCATTCGACTCGGAAAAACAGAAGACAGAGAGAACAGGCTAGTCGATGAGGTGAAAAAGTATCCAATGAGTGACAAAAGCTAAGAAAAAATGGCATAAAAAAAAAGAAGTACAAAAACTATGATGATTTCATCGCAAGGAAAACAACATATTCTTTTCAAGGAAGATATCATGGCTCTGATACCATATTAGAAATATGAGACTAAACTGGAGGAAGAATTTCTATATGGAAAAGTCTATGGGGCCAGCAGATTTGTTAAAATTTGGCCAGCACTTAGCTAGCAAAATAAAAATGAGTGATTCTCCACCATTAGATGAAATCTCACACCATTAAATACTATTGATGGCTAATTGATGGCTATAACTCATAAAATCTGCTGGCCCCCTAGCACTTCTCTTTGTATATTATTGAGTGTAATCAATTTGTCTATTCAAGTTGTCTAGAATGATACAATATAGAAGGATATTTATAGGGACTAAAAGAATCGTAATAATAAAGACGTAATATTCTATAATAAATATTTAAATCTACTAAATAATTCTAACTGATCCCAATTGATCCTAATTATATTCTAACATTTACAATTATTTATACGTTAAAAACACTATTTTTGACAAAATTTTTATTAACATATTTCATAGTTAAAATAGTATCAAAATTTATTATTTATACGAATTTTAAATTTTTTTTTACACATATAATCCTAAAAAATAATCTATATTGTTGTAGTGTCTTTAGAAGTAAAAAGATTAATGAAACTTTTTATTTTTGTAAAAAGAAATTATTAATATTTTTTATTAGTTAAATATTTTTATTTTTATCGGCTGAAATTACTTGTTGCTGCCATCTTTTGTGGTTTCCTTCCCTAATTTGTCACTATTTGAATTAAAAAGACGGGAGTTGAATAATTATGGTTAAAAAGAAAGTTATTAGGAATAATTGCAGTATTATAATTTATTCCTAAAATTTTTAGAATTGTCAGAATTTACAGAATTCTCTAAATTTTTTATATATCTTTTCTAAAATTATCTATAGTTGAGATAACCAAAAACTTTAATATCATATAAAGGTTCTATATCAGAATATTAGAGATAAAAACAAGAGAAAAATCAAAGAAAATAGAAATAGGAATTTGTTTACAATAGTAACTTGCAGAACAAGAAATCATTGAGAGAGTTTTCTATATTGAATGAATATTACTCCAAATAATCTCATCAGTTACAACTAAATGAGAGCATATTACACCAAGAATAACTTTAACCAATATATATTAGCAGTTAAGAGTGTAAAATAGTTATGCAAGCTAACAGATTCTGTTACACTAGTGATAACCAATTCTTAAATCAATCTTGACTCTCATTCTCTAAGTTGGAGTTGACTTATGCCTTAAGAGCCATTTTAAGATTAATCTCATCAAATATTAATGTTATAATTTCTCTTTATTGATATTTTCTTTTAAAAGTAACGTAGATAACTGAGAAAAATTAGGATTATTTATCGAGAAAGTCACTTACAAAAAGAAAAAAAAGAAAAAATAACAAAAAAATGACATCTAGTAGTGTGTTATTTATTGAGAATAACTTATAACTTACTTTTACTAAACAATGAACTCGGGTGTTTGTGAGGCAGATAGAAGTATACTTCTTCAAAAGCAGAAGTAAATGCAAAATTAAAGTAGAAAGAGAAGTAGAAAAATATTTTGTATTTAAATATATTTACAGAAGTATTTTTTTACTAAAATCAGAAACAAATAAACTCTTTGGACCAGTCCCTTTTTTTAATAAATTATAATTATGGTCATGAATAGAAAATTATTTTACATAAATTTCATTTTCAAAAAATTAAAATTTACATTTTTTATTATATATATATACTTCTCACTTCTGGGTAATAAATAAAACAATTACGTAAATTTTTAATATAAATCACTATGCTATCTTTTCAATTAAATATGTTTTATTTTATTAATAGTGTATATAATATATATGGTGATTAGGTTTTTATATTTTTAAATAGATATATTTATTATCTTTCTAAAAAATATATAAAAATAAATTTATAACTTTTTTTTTTCACTCTCTTCATCAACTCCTAAATCTACCTACTTCTCAAAAAATTGCTTACTTTTTGCTTTTTACTTTTTTTAGTAGCACAAACGTAAATGACTCTAAAAATAAAAAAAAATTATTTTGAAAAAAAAAGTTCATCATAGAAACCCAAACAAACAAACCCAATACTAATATAATTTTTGAGAAACAATTTTTAGAAAATTTAAATGTAGCTTAACAACGTCTAAAGATCCAAAATATCTAACCATATCTAAATCCTATCTGAACAAAGGAATCTTTTATTTCCATTTCTTAAAAGTTCGGTTGTAATTATTGTTTAATTACTTGAGTACAATAGATTACAGTACTACATACTCTATGCTTACAACATTAACTTCTTTTAAAATTCGAATTCCAATTCATATATATCTCTGCCTCATTAATACACTCTTGGTGAATATTTCTGCTTGTTTAATTTGTTGATATTTTGTACTATTCTCTAGCTACCATTCCGATCTTACCCTAATCTTTTTAGTATAATGTTCTAAAAATACCAAAGCTATGCTTAGTAAGTTTGTTTTATTAAAGCCAGAAAATTAATTGATAAGCACATGCTTAATCCATCTTTATCACACATAATAATTTAACGAATATTGATTTAATATATTAAAGAATGGTTAAGTTCATCTTGCAAGAAGGACGAAATCAGATAAGAAGAAAAATTGGAAAAGAAAATAATAATTAGTGGCAATAATTACATGATAGTATCGATGCTTAGGTTTGAAACTTCTTTATTAAAAAAATGGTACTATATATGCGAATCAATTTGCTAGTAACGGTTTCTGATCGATCTACAAGATAATATAGATAATTGAGAGGACAATATACATACTAGGACATTCATTAAATAAATAACCCTTGGTATTAATAAAATAATATGCTTCATTGTCCCGGAATATTCCTGATGTGGACCATATATATATGGGTGACTTATGTGATTAGAATGCTAATATACGAATTCTATTTGCTTTCCTTCAATACAAAGGTATCCCTAATATATAATATCATATGTAATTAATAAATTATACTATATAGAAAAAATAGGGCATCTTTTGTGCTTAGTTTTTATTTTGTTCGTTTCTTATTATGAATACTTTAAGCTGATATATACTATATATAGCTAGGGGAAATTGTATACTATATTGTATAAAATATTAAAAAAATTGAGTTGTTGGAATATGATTCTCGAAGTCTCCCCCTTTAATTACAATTATAAAAGAAAATCACAGGGTACAAATCATCACCGCCATGAAAAAATCATAATATCAACAGAATATAATTATTTAATAGCCCACTACAGTTGTCAATGACTCCAACCTACACTCCCTGGTTTCTTTTCTTTTTAATAATTTAAAAAGAAAAAAAAAAATGAAGATGAAGATGTAAATGTGTGTGTAGTCTTGTCTCATGAAAGCTATGTAAATGCTAATAAAAACGGATTCAGTGTTATGATTCATTAATAGAGGAAGTCAATAATTCAGACTGAGTCACGGAGAATATTAATACACTCACAGCATGCAATTAATTTGCCAAAGTATGAAATCAAATTGGCATAGTAAAATACAGTAATTTATTACTAGCTAGACGCCGGAAAACTAAAGGCCTAGAGGGCCATGAAAGTAACTAAATCTTTTAAACACTGAAAGTTGATGGCATCGTAAAATTATGGGCTAAATGGTCAAGTTCATCACACTGCATCTATTTATAAAAACAGGATATTAAGATTATCTCCGGTAGAAAATTTATCTCAATTTTTAGTTATTGTTCACCTATCATAAAAAATAATTCCATATTAATTTTTATATCATAAACAGTAAATAAAAACTTAAAACATTTTTCTCTTTTCTATTAGGAGAAATTAACTTTAATCTCTATTATAGTCTCACGTAATTAATTAAAATAATTAAAATAAATATAATTACTATTTTTTTACAATAATATTTTTAAATTTATAAATTTAGAAATAATTTACTATTAAAAAATATTAATATTAAAAAAATCATATATAAAAATAATACACAATATATAATTTAAGATTATACTAATTTATAAAATTACTTAATATAAAAAAAATATAATTAAATTATTTTATAAGGTGTAAAAATTAAATTTATTTTTTTATATAAATAAATTTAATTAATTATAATTTAATATAACAATAAAAATAATATTTAATGTTGATTTAATATAATTATTTATATTAATTATTATTTAAATAATGAATATAAATTATTAATTAAATAAAGATATAATTATTTAATATAATTAAGTATTATAATTATTAATAAATTAAACATGATTAAATTATTTACTTTTTTCAATAGATAATTAAATTATTTAATTAATTATTGTTTAAATAATTAATATAAATTATTAATTAAGTATAGATATAATTATAATTAATTATAATTTTATATAAATATTTTTTTTTATAATAACTTGCTATGTGACAAGTTATTATTGGAGGAAAAAAATTCTTGTTCAGAGGGACTCACTCGTACCTCTTTCTTTTTGGATAATGTGCAGAGACTCTTGTCTCTTCTTTTCTAATGGTTGATTCTTACATATATCAGAAAGAAGGCTTTAACTTTTGGCCCATTAAAAGTACTTTAAGATATAAACATAAAATTTACCAAAAAAAAAATATAGATATGAAAAACATAAAGTTATGTTTGCGAAATAAGATATAGATAAAAATATTATATTTTAGAATATTAAATTAATGTATTTTATATTTTTTGTTTTCTATTATCATTATCAAATTTTTATAATTATATTTTTTATTCTAAATTTTGTGTGAAAAAATAAAAATAAATTAAATTTTTTATTATTTGTTCTATCTAATATTTATTTTATCACAAAACAAAATATAAAAATATTAATTTTTTATTTTTATTATTAATGTCCTGTTTTTAGTGTCTTATCTTATCTTATTCGCAAAACCAAACGCAACATAAAAGATCACTTGTTTTTTAAATTGGTTCTAAAAATTTTTTTTAATTAAATTTCATCCTTTAAATATTTTAAATTAGTTATGTTAGTTAGTCTTTCGATGATTTCCATTATTAACGGCATCAAAATTTACTGATATGACACATTAAATGACAGTAGAGATCGAAACATACATTCAAGAATCCTAATTAGCGATTAACATAAATTTATGCAATTAGATCAAATCAATCCCAAATTGAGGAGACCTTAAGCCATTGAAATTCTCTCAATTTGGAGTTAATTTGATCTAATTAAATAAATTTATTATGTTAGTAGCTAATTAGAACTGTCAGATACAATATATACTGTGGTATCACTTATCATGTCATATTAACAAATTCTGATACTGTTAATAACAAAAATAATAAAAAAAAAATAATATGATTAACTCAAAATTTTTTAAGAATAAATTTAATTAAAAAAATTTTTTAGAAATTAATTTAAAAAACTGATAATCTATCAGAAATAAACTTGACCATTTATTTTAAAATTACCTCTATTTACTTTATTTTTAGTCCAGATATTACCATATTTTACTATAATAATTAATATTATGGAATATCCATTATCTAATTTTGGAAAGTAATTCTTCAATTAGTTGTCAAGTTGCTTGTGAATCCATCTAAATTTAATTTTGACTAATTTTTATATAAAAAAATATATTGTAAGTAATGTTCTAATATATATATATATATATATATATATATATATATATATATATATATATATATATATGTATGTGTGTGTGTACACACAATTTGTTTTAAATCATGGAAAGCAGTTTTCAGATTTTTTAATAATTTTTTTTTAAAAAATTCTGAATGCTCTTTTTCAATTTTTTTGGTCCAAATTCTAAAAGAGAGCCTATTACATTTCACACCATTATTTTCTAATAATGTATTCTTTTTTGTTTACTATAATCAATTATATACTTTTTTATATTAGATTGACAATAATATTTTTTTAGATTATGAATTTTTAAAGTGTTAATTTTAAATATAACATCATTTAATTTTGGATATAAAAATCAAATTTTTAATTTTTAAGAGACACAAAAATCGAATATTTTAATTTTTGTTTTAAAAAAATAAAAAATTTAAATTCTCTAATTTTAACTCTTCTCATAATTCTAAAAAATATTAAAAATTATAATGTTATGATATATCACCTTTTCACTTTTAGAAAGGAAACAATTAGTCTCGATTATAAAAAAAATTACCTATAAATATTAAAAATTTTAAGCCGGCTATAGCCATTTTTTGTTTGTATATTATATTGGATTGATAATGATGTTTTTTTAAATTATAAATTGTTCCGAGATTAATCTCAAATGTAACACCATTTAATTTAGAATACAAAAATTAGATTATCTAATTTTTGAGAAATACAAAAATCAGACCATCTAATTTTTAAAATACAAACATCAGATTCTTCGATTTTTAAAATTAGATCCTTCGATTTTTACTTTAAAAAATTTTAAAAATTTGAGACACAAAAATTATAATCAGTAATTTTTGTATCTTTCACAATTTTTAAAAATTCTCAAAATTACAATTAAAAAAAAATCACCCATTTCAACTTTACCAAAAAAATAAATAAATAAATAAAAAATAGCCCTCTAAGGACAACATTAGTAGCTAGTTTGATAAAGAATCAAATATAGAAGATTCCTTGAAGAATCCTATGTTGCCATGTTTCAGATGACTTAAATATTTGCATTGCAGTTTTAAGTTTTAACTTTGGTCAAATCCAGTGTGCAGCTTAGCTTGCAGGGCTATTTATTATTAATTTATTATAGATTACAGTTAACCTCTTATATTTATCCCTTGCTATCACAACTACGTGCTCTTCCAAATATGGAATGAAATATCATTTGTATTCTACTAGCAGTCTAGCACTTAACTAAAAATATATTTTTAAATTAGTGTTTGTTTCTATAATTAATTTATACATATCAATATAATAAAAAATAAATAAATAAAAAATAGTCACGTGATTATATTTTTTTTAGTCATCATTTATTTTTTAAAAAATATTATATTAATATATAAATTAAAATATTTTTATAAATAATTATAAATAAACATATATATCCTTATGATTAATTTGTTAAAATATTCAATAATCTTTTTTATTATTATGATCAAAATATTTTTTATAATAACAAAATAAAACAAATCTTAACCTAATAATCCCAAAAAAGGAAAAAAAAATCAAAATTAAATATCTAGAAAATAAATTAGAAATTTGTTTATCTTCTCTTCCAATCTGCTACTGTTGCAATTGAGGAGATCATAATTTTCTAGAAATTTTTCCATCACCTAACTTTGAAATCCCTCACTTCCATTGAATCTCTAATTCATCCCTCAGCTAGAAAATACACTTTTGTATAGAGTCGATATAGCGTTAGCATGAACCTTTTTCCTTTTGCACCAAAGAGAACGGATGAAAGTTAATTAGGGTGAATAGTTTCAATAGTAAAAACCGCCAGTTCATAAAGAAAAGAAAAAGAAACACGCTTTGTTCTTTCATAGTGGCAATTCCACGCCAAAGTATGGATGATTAGATCAATAAACAACGCCACAAATATTAGATAAATTCAAAGAAAAATAAGATTGAACAAATTGAATTTAATTTAATTGACACTGTCAAATTAAAGTACAATGTTTCTAAGAATTAGCTAACGAGATCCGAGTACTATGTCTGTACATCAACAAATTAAATTAGCCATCCTACAAAAATTCTGAATTCGGATGAATCAAATTCAATGGAAGTGATGAATTTCAATCTTAGATAGTGTCAAGAGATGAGAAATTTTCAGAAAATCATGATCTCTTTACTCGTGTTTATATTAGAATCATGATCTGTTATTTGTTTTCTGAAAATTTGATTTTGATTTTCTTTTTTTGAGATTTTTGGGTTAAGATTTTATTTTAATTTTTTTTATTTTAAAAAGATATTTGGTCACAGTAATAAAAAAGGTTTATTGAATCTTTTGACAAAATTAATCATAAGGGTATATATATCTTTTTATAATTATTTATAAAAATATTTTGGTATATATATTGTATAATATTATAAATGATGACTAAAAAAATATAATTCACATGATAATTTTTTATTTATTTTTTTTATCGTATCAATACATTTAAATTATGGAAAAGTCTAGGGGCAAACAACTTTGTTAAATTCTGGTCAGCATGTAACCAGCAAAGAAAAGTGAGCCATTTGATGAGATCTCACACCCATCTCACACCATTAAAATCATCATTGATAACTATTTGATGGCTACAAATTACAAAAGTTGCTATTCATCATTCAGAAACAAACACCTTCTAAATTAAACAATAATTTAAAATAACTTATTTATTAGCTTTAACACACCTAGCTAGAAATCAAACTCTAATCTTTGTTGGAATCCTTTGATAATCCGCAATTACCATTTGGCAGGTCATATGATATAACCCTACTAACCAATAGTAGTTAGTAGTATTTGAGTTTGACGGTTAGCTGGAATTGGCTTTTTCACAAATTAAAAATGTCAACATCTGCTGTGTCCTATGTAGGTTGTGCTCATTGCATATTCTATGGGATATCCTTAGCTAGATTCTCCTCCCGAATGCCAATATGCTCTTTTAGATAATTCCATTAACTCAATCAAACTAGAAACAAAAATTTTGGTGTGATATTTGTTGTCTGCTAATAATGTTGTTTCTAGCTACTATGAATACATATGTTTCCATGAATATATTGGGGCAATTAATTCATGCATAAAAGCTAAAACCATGTGAGATATGATTTACAATTTTACATTATAATGTCTCTTTCACTTTTCTATTTTTTTAATATATATTAAGATTTAAAATTTAAAATTTAGGATAAAATATATTTTTACCTCTATATTTATAGTTTTTTAATTTTTTTCAAAAATATTTCTAATATTTAGTTTAACTCAATTTTATTTTTATATTTTCGATTTATATCAAAATTACATAAAGATATTAACTCTATATAAAACGATAGAGACAAAATTAAAAATATCTAAAGATAGTTTTGACAGTTGACACAAATAAAAAATATTAAAGATAAAATTAAATAAATTAAAATTTATCTAAAGTATAAGACAAAAAATATATTTTATCCTAAAAAATTTATAAATGTAAAATGAAAAAATAGTATAATACATAAAACTTCACTAAATATATTTGTTAAAACTCTAAAAAACTTGTACTAAAAAAATTATTTTCAATACATATATTATGTATTTTATAAAAAACTTTAAAAATACACCCTAATAAATAATATATTATTTGTCAACATAGTTGTCTATTAAATTGTTAGCACTTAGGATAACATTATTGCAAGAAAAAAATGCCATCTCTTAACCGTATTCATTGCTCATCCAAATAGACAAAACCGTGAAGTTGGACCACTCATCACCTGGGATTAATTCAGAAGTGAGTAATGAGAAAGTTCATAGCTTTAAATCCACCACCACAACCCATTTCAAGTAATTTGCCACAATCTTCATAGATAGGACTTTGGATACGATGTAGACCAAACATTAACAAAGGTCATTGACTATATATATACACATCTAAAATTCAAATTTTGAAATTTCAATTCCCTTAAGGAAATAACATATATAAAATATAAATATATATTATGGTGTGAGTCGTGTGACTTATTTAACAACAAAACTGTCACTTTCTATGTATTATTTTTGGATTAACCACTCTATACTTAAATTTTAATTCCCATACAATAGGAGTAAAGAACATTTTTCTAACATAACAAGGTCAAGACAAAAATATCACATGATTTTAATTTCTACACCAAATTTGGTTACAAAACTTTGTGTACATACATCAAACTCATCAATAGGCAGGGGAAGTAGTTGTGGTGGTGTGTGTGGATGATGATGAAGCTGGAGAGTTTGAATGATTAACCCTATCTTCTTCCGAGTGTGAATGATGATGATCCTCACGCATGTGATTTGATGATTTCTTCAACTGCGGTCTTCTAGTGGAACCAGCCGCCGTCCGGGGAGGAGGTGGAGGAGGATGCGTGGCTACAGGCGCATATATTCCGGCAGGTGCCAGATCTGCTGACGTGGCCACGGCCGCTGCGTATTCTGGCGGTTGAACAAAAATGTTGCCTACTAGGACAAACGGCGTCGTTTGTGGATTGCCATTGTTGTGAACTATGCCACTAGGTCTTCTAGTGTGTAACCGGTATTTCTGTTCAGTTAAACATTAACATAAAACTTCAGAATTAAAATTTGATCGGTTAGGAACATTAAAACAGAAGTAGATAGATTTTGATTAACAGAAAATTAAACCTGTAAATGGCTTTTGACTTCGTCATTAGTGAGGCCATCAACTTTCATAAGCTCCCTGATTTGCTTCGGTGTGGCAGCTACCAAAAATCAATATATATGCCATTAATCAACTATGCCGTGCATACACAAAAAATTAATATGCACTAAAAATAAATTAAATAATACATCTAATTTATATAAAATACACCGCTACTAATTTGGTAACTAATTTCTAGTGTCCAAGTAGCATTTTTGGGATAGAATTGCGTCAAAAAACAGAGAGGAAAAAGAATGTATATATAAATTCTCACAATCAGGGCCTCCAAGTTGTTGAAGGGCTTGCAAGAATCGTTTGTGCAACTCCTGAGACCAGCAACGGCGCTGCTTCCTCTGCCCCTCTTTCTCTTCCTTCTTGCTGCTGTTGGAGGAACACGGTGGTCTCAGATCATCACTTGCAATTGCCTTGGCGCCACCACCACCTACTCTTTCCTCCTTCTCCTTGTGAAATGGCTGAAAAGCACCACCACTTCCACTTCTCTTCACTTCCACCGCACCGCCTTTCTTATTGTTCACCTCCTGAATAACTCAATTCATCACCTCATCCTTTCACAAAACAAGCTAAATTAAAAGATAGTTAATTTTTACCTGATGAGGTGGTGATGAGGGTTCTGGATTATTCCACAACTGAACGGATCTAAGCCAATCTGATTTCCTCTTATCAGTGTTATCCTTCGAGATCTTGTGGCGATGATGATGGGAATGTTGTTCATCGTCATCATCATCTTCTTCTTCTTCATGTGGAGATGATGGTCTCTTCTTAATTGGGATGAACTCCTCCAAGACAGGACCGTTGTCGGTTGACGTTGTCTGCTCCGAACACTCCGAATTGTGTCCGTTCATGTTGTACTCCGTCGTCGTCTCAGACAACTGCTGCCTGCACGCTTCAATGGCTGCACGCAGAAATTAGTATTTACCAAGTGAAAGGAGAAAGGGTAAATTAGTAATTTACCTTGTGTGACGAGGTCCAAGGAAAGAGGAAGCTCTTTGGAGAAGACCTGAATCTTGCGGCGTTCATGTTCCAATGCTTGGATGTAGTCGCGGGAGCCCATCATAGTCTTCAGTCGCTGCATTCTTCAAAGAAGAGGAACAGGATGAGGATGATATATATAGAGAAAGGAAAATGGCAACCATAGATGGAGATGGATTCCAAGAGAGAGAAAGAGAAGACAGCTCAGCGATCAACTCGCGAATAATTTCGAGGTCGGGCCGTCGCATCCAACACAAGAATCTATCACCCATTAATTTATTTTTTTATTTTCTAATTTTATTTTTTTTGTTTCTCTTCTTACAACTTACAACATATAAAAAATTAATTCTACATTTTTCAAAGTATATTTAATATATTTTTTAGAAATTAGTAATTTATTATTTATTTTTAGTATACGGTATTTAAGAATTATTTAAAAAATGAGCCCAAACAAATATATGGAGGAATTTTAGGAAGTAGTAGGTTTTATAATTTAGTTATTATTAGTATTTTTAATGGTGTAAAATTATATTTAATAGTGTAGAATTATTTATTTTTTTGTTGATTAAATATTAATCAAATTTTAATAAAAGTGATAGTTCTTTAAACTTTTTTATATAAAAATATCCAAAAGAAAAAAACGAAAAAAAAAAGGAGTTAGAATATCAATAACGTAGAAGAAATTTAAAAAACTTATACTCTATATATCCGGATTTGGAGTTTTCTTAAAAAAGACAAATTAGGATCTGCTATTAATTATTTTTTCATTTAAGATTTTATTTTGAAAAAAGTAATCTAAATTTGCTAAAATAATTCATGATTAATAAGAGATTAAAAAATGTAGAAATTAATCATGTTGAAAATAAAAATGGTAACAAAATTGAGAGAAAAAAATTGTATCAAAATTTTAAAATATATTACATAAATAAATTAGTTTTACTTTATCGTTTAACGAATAAACTAATTAATATGACTGATTTATTTATATATCACATTTTCTTTTTTAATTTCGATGACATTATTATCAAAATGTGATCGAAATTATATTGTTCTTTAATTTCACAACGTAGCTGACAAAATAGGACTAGACTGCCTACAAAATTAAGATATAATAATACATAAAAACCTAATTATTTGTATTATTATCACTTAATTGAAAAATATACAATTTTTATTTAAAAGAACCCCTTATTTTTTGTTGAATATTGGGGGTCCACGGTATTTGATTTGCATTTTCTCATTGTAGGCTAGCAGTGGCGTCACCCTTTTCCTATCCATTTACCAATCACACCGAGTTTTATCAACGGATAAGATCAAAGACTATGACTATGTTCTCTATCCTTTCCTTTCTATTTTAAATCTTTTATCTTGTTATTTCTTCTATTCTATGTCAAGCTAGGTATAACCTTCCTTTCAATTTCCATGCACCAGATAGAGGATTCAAAATCTACGAATTTCATTTCAGTATTAATTTAATTTAATGAACCGGTTACTGTATTATTTATTTTAGTGAACATTATACGTAAGACTAAATACCAGTAATAATAATTATAAGGTTAAAAGAAAGAGAAAACAAATTTACTCAACCTTTTTTTTCCCTCAAAATCTAATCAAACATTATTATAAAACAAATTTATCCAGAACAATTATCTTGATGCAATAGTCTTACCAGAAAATGAGTTAAATGCGAAACTATAGCATGATCATCTAACAAAAGAAATACCATTTTTATAAAGATTATGGATCTCTTGTGATCCTAAAATGGAGATATTTCCTATTAAAGCTCTTCAATATGTATATGTAAAAATACTTTGCATTCCACCTGAGAATAGGAGATATACACACAGAATGAAAATTGATAATTTCAAATTTTTATATAAGAAACTTTCGGCTGGTTTGAAAGAGAATACTCATCAATTTAGTTCTTTGAATTTTTATTTGATAATTATTAGTTTTGTTTTTAAATATATTCAGTTTAGCTTTTGAATATAACGATTTTATTAGAAAATTAACCTTTTTTTACTAATAATTAACCAAAAAGTAGTGGATGACTAAAGATTAAGTGAAGGAAAGAGAAATTTAAAATGATAAAGAAATATTAGTTGATTGTTTGGTGAAAATTTTGATTTTCAATTATTTTTATTTTTGAATTATGAATTAAATTGATTTTTTTTACGATTTTAATTAACTACATAATATTTATGTGCGTGCAGTCAGAATTAAAAGTGAGTAGAATTGATGATTCATAAAATGATTTAAGTTTAACTTGTTTTTAATTCGATAAGTTGAACATATGAATATGTAAATTTATTTTGAATCTAAATTTCAGCTCATATATTAAATGAGTTATACTTAAACTTGAATAAACTCAATTAGTTGGCTCAATTATATATATGTATTATTTATTTTATATTTTTAACTTATAATGATATTTATACATTATAGTTTATATATAAGTTACAATGTATATAAATTAATAAATTATATTCATTTTATATAATCAACTTGTGAGTTTTTAGCGAGATGGGATTAAATTTTACAATTAGGTTCAATTTAATTGTGAATAAGTTGGTTTTAATTTTTATAGATCCAGGTTAAACTAAGTTTGATTCGATTGCACTCAATTTATCTTTATCTTTATATACAAGTAGCTAGAAATTGTTGTAAGTAGTAATTTATTAATTAGTTGAGTAAAGATATATATGAAAGATTCAATTGATCTCTTAGGTAACGTTTGGTAGAAAAATAGAGGCTGAAATATTGAGATTGAAAGACAGAGATTAAAAGATAGAGATTGAAATAAATTTTAGTATTTTGTTTGATGCAAAGTGAACAAGAATAAAATTCTAATTTAATTTACACAAAGGATAAAATTAGAATTAATTAATTGAAATGAAGGTATTTTAGGTATAAAATATTATTAAAGTTTCAGTCTCCGTCTCTAAAAATTTTAGTTTCCTATGTTACTACTTTTTTGAGGTATTCTGAAATTTTGGAGACAAAAACAGAAATTTTAATACCAATCTCTGAACCAATAAATATGATACTGTGTCTCAATCTCCCAATCTTTATCTCAATACCTCAAAATAAACACTACCTTAAAGAACAAAATTGAATAATTTTTTTGGTGACTCGAACAAAATTGAATAATTTAAACCTATAAAATTGTCCTTTAAGATTTTTTAGAAAACAAATTGAGTTTGATAAAGTTAGTATCATTTGAGTTAATTAATTGATAGACTATCGTAACAAAAATGATTAACTATGCACATTAACATTTTATTATTAATTAATTAGATAATCAATTTGTTTGATTTATAGTTATAAAATTCATTGATGAATCTAGCTTAAACCCGGAAAAAAAAAATGAAGCCTTATCTGTTGAAGTTGAGTTTGATATTGAAGGGTGAAAGAAGATAATGGGTGACGTAAGCATGGAATATACCAGGTGGGTTCTGAAAATGGAACAGAAACACGCGTGCCCTATGCCGCGTATGAGTGGGTATTTGGGAACCTGGCCTTTCAGATCCTCTAATGGCCATCACCCTTATTCACTTCACCCAATCCATCAACCACTTTGCCCTTTCTTTCTTTCATGCTTAGCTTCTAAACTATCACCCTTACCCACTCACAAGCCCCTAATCGTAAATGACTTATATTCATTGGCTGCACCAAAATGAAATTAAAGCAACAAAATGTCCCGTTTTCACGGTCTAAGTTCTTTTAGTGACTTATATTTATACGGTTCGGTAAGATTAATTTGTGTACTAATCTAAAACCCTTACCTGTCCTTCCCGGACTCCATGTGATATATATGGTCAATTATTCAAATCATTTCATCCGTGAATAGCGACATAATGTGATCATGTATAAAGTTTTCTTAATTTCTATTTTTCGGAAACTATATATTATTATAAAGTTTCTATTCGTCAAATATATCCTAATAACAATGATTTTGTTATTTTAATTAGGGAGCTTTTATGATGATTTCAGTTATGCTGTCTAGCCTACTTATGTACCAGACTAGTGGCAACATATGGACCTTTAATATTTGAACTTCCAATCAGACCATATGTATGTGGGTATTGAAAATCTACACTACTATAGAAGTCTATAACTCTACCCATTGGGTATTTTTTACGCTCCTACCTGATCCTATAAGAAGATTTTCACATATGTCATTATATTTTATTAACATACTAGTATTCTTTAATTTTTTTATTGTGGATATAATGAATAAAACAGTTAGTGGTGGAGATTATAAAGGCATCTTTTGATGTGTTTATGCGAAGATGTTAAACACCGTGATATGAGTATCAACCAATTCGTTAACTGAGTGGATTTTTTTAAAATGTGGCTTGATGTTCTTGTTGTACAAATGATAGTGCACATTTAAAGCAGTTTATATTGTGGTGTTGTGAAAAACTAAGTTAGTGTTGGACTTGGACCAGCTAAATATAATGTTAGAGACAAAAGTTAATTGGGCTTTGGATTATTGGTTAATGAATTCTTTTACTTAAATAAAAATAAAAATATAATTATACAATTTTTAGAAATTGAATTTAATTACATCTGTGTCTAATTTTTGTTATATAAATTGTGGTATTGAATTTTAGTATTTATTATTAAGAAAATATTTAAATAACAATAGTATGAACAATAATTTTAAATTATTAATATTATTTATTGTTAAGAGAATATTTACTAAAGACATAAAAAATAAAATAAACTAGTATAGACAATGCATATTAAGATAAAATGAGTATTGTGAAGTGAACAAAAAAATTATTCAAATAAAAGAATGTTCATTTACATAAATTTATTTTTGTATCCATGTGTTTTATATTTGACTTAAATTCATGTAAGTTATAAACTTATATACTAATATTAATTTTGATATGTAAAAAAAGTATGTCAAATTATTTTTAATTATATTACATAAATATAAAAATCAGCCACCAGCTATATAAGAATACATATTTAGTATTTATGAAAAATTTTAATTATCTGGTTATAACAAATTGGATTCTTTTTCTATACTAAATTTGATTATTCAGGTGATAATAATTTTATTAAAAAATTGAGTAAAATAATATATATATTTATACATAAATATATGTAGTAACTAATTATTTATCTTTATAAAATATTTTTTCCTGTAATATATATAAATATATAATAACTATATTTTTGTCACATATTTTATTTTTTTGAATGAAAAATAAAGAGAAAAACCCAAATCAGCCCCTGGTAATTACCTCGAAAGACAACGAGGCCCCTGACAAAAAAAAAACCCTAACCCGGCTCCTGACAAAAAAAAAAAACCCAACCCGGCCCTTGACAATTACTTCGAAAGGACAACGAGGCCCCTGTGCCAAAAAAAAATCAATGTTATTTTTTTTGGCACAGGGGCTAATCTGTCCCAAAAAAATTTATCAGGGACCGGATTGGGTGTTTTTTTTTCTTGGGGGCCTCGTTGTCCTTTCGAGATAATTGTCAGGGGTCGGATGGGGTATTCACTCAAAAATAAATATAATTAACAATAACAAATTTAATGTAATGATTATTCTAATAAAGATTATTCAATTTTATAATATTACAACAATATCATTTATTTCTTTTAATTAATAAATCCTTTACAGCCTTTTTATTTTGGTCAAGTCCATTTATTTTATTTGTGCCCAATAACTTCAGCCACATCAAATTACAAATTTTTATCCAATTTTCATTACTTGTCCATTATGTTTTCAGGCCTGTATTTCAATAGGTCATTATCTCCCACCTGGTCAAGTCCTTTTCGTATTTTTTGTGACATGTTTTTAATTTTTGGAACTTTTCGGACTTGGGTTGAATCAACAAAGCGTAGGCAAGCTAAGAGTCTGTTAGAAAAGGGGCCATAAAAATTAAAACCATCCATCACTCTTTGTTCTTGATTTCATGCTCTTGTGTTTTCTTTTGGGTCAAATTACACACAGCTCTTGGGTTGAATCACAATCTGGGTCTAACAATTATGGTTTACTCCTATTTTTTTTTTGTCATAATTACTCCTACTTGTATTTTCTCATTCTTATTTGGGCCCATACTGGCGAGCAACTATAGGGCACTTGCCCTGGTTCAATACCAAAAACAATTTCTATATTTTAAATTCTAAATTTTAATAATAAAATCTAAATTCTCAAATAATAATAATGTTAACTAATTGAAAACTAATTCTTATACTTATTCATGTCTTTTTCACAAACATCTTATCAACATTTACATCATAATCAGTAGTTGCCACCGTTGTCAATGCATCAATCTAGCCTCCAGCTTCATATATGATGCTGTTCCAGTGGTGGACCAAGACTTAACACCAAACACGATTATCTTGGGAAAAAAGAAAAAAAAAGACAAATGAATAGTATCATCAATAGCACCCGAATTCACCCGTTTTAAAATGCATCACTTAAAAATATCTTTTTAAAAAACATGTTTTATTCTCCTCTGATGTAGGACATTTTGTGCAGCCGTCAGCCAACGTGCATAGCACCGGTTGTTAAAAGAGGGAAAATTTTGCAGCTGAGACTTGATACGGATGTAGGATTTGTATGTTTCTCATCAAGCTGCACTCAGGATCGATTTTCAGCAATAATTGGATATAGTGTGTGTGAAAATGTGTATATCCAAAAAAAGGAAAAAATTTTAAATGTTCTAAATGTATCGATATTTTAGTAAATTTAACCATTTATTTCAATTAATATTATAGAAAATTATGATATGAGCAAACAAGAATCAAGAATAGCGGAATAAAGAACAAGATTTGGGGAGAAGAGAGATGAATTTTTCATTTCACAAAACTGAAAAAAAGGAAAAAATTTGAAAACAGTAAAATTAGTCTTTAGAGCTTATATACTTGTTGCATAATCTCAGCCACACACTTAATTAACAACTCCTAACAAACTATTCTACTTCTGGAAGTTTTAGCTAATACTTGTCCTAACTAGTCAAAATAGAATTAAGCTAAAATTTTAGAAGCTAGTTAACTATCTAATTACCTTTCAAATATTTGAGAACTCTGAACGCAACTTGTAAATGAACAGTGATGGCACAATTCAAAAATTGACTCAGTCGATCTATTGCATATGAGAGATCTGATATGGTGTTGGTAAGGTAGAGTAGACAACTAATTAGTTGTCTATACATAGTGCAATCAGGAAGTGCAATGCTAGATTCTTTAGTCAGTTTTTGAGTGTAGTCAATAGGTGTTAGACTGGTTTGCAATCGAAATAGCCAAAGTCCTTCAACAATCACATGGCATACTTCCTTTGGTAAATGTGAATTCCAACCTTTGACTTTGCAACCTCTATGTCTAAAAAGTACTTTAGATCCTCAAGATTCTTTATTTTTATTTTCTCATGAAAAACTGATTTTAATAGAATCAATTTCATCCAAGTAATCTCCCGTGAGTACAAGATCATCGACATATACCAAGATTGCAGTGAATCCCTTTTGTCTTCTTTTGATGAAAAGAGAGTGATCATCCACACATTGAACATATCCGGCATCAAACAATGTCTGTGACAATTTGATATTCCATTGTCGGCTGGCTTGCTTCAAGTCGTAGAGTGAATTTTGTAACTTGCACACCAGTCCTGGTCTTGCTACTTCCAAACCTGGTGGTATCTTCATATATATCTCTTTGTCAATGTCACCATGAAGGAAGGCTGTATTTACATCTAACTGCTTCAAATGCCAATTTTTTGCTGCTACTATAGCCAACATTTACCTCAGTGTGGTGATCTTCATAACTTGACTGAATGTGTCACCATAATCCACACCTTGTACCCGTGTGAATTTTTTGACAACTAAACGAGCCTTGTGCCTTTCAATCAAACCATTTGGGTTAAATTTCACACGAAACACCCATTTGCAACCCACAATCTTTTTACCAGTTGGTAGTTCAATTAAACACCAAGTCTGATTCTGATTTAGAGCTTGTAATTCTGCTTGAATAGTCTCTCTCCAGCAAGTCTGAGTAGCTGCCTCCTCATAAGTGCTAGGTTCTGGGTTTTGTAAAATGGCCAAGGATAAGTACTTATAGTTTAAATTCATTTCGTCATATGATAATTATTGTGAGAAAGGATATTTAACTATGTTGTTACTAGTGCAGATGTCCTTGCTGTCATGCAGTGATAATCTTGCAAGTAGGAAAGAGATATTTTTTCTCTTGTTGATTTTCTGGCAACATGATCATGCTGAAAATGTGAATGCATTTGATGTGATACTATGTGTGCTAGTGATGGGGGTGATAAAATATGCTGATTGGACTCAGGTTCAATGTTCTCAGCCGTTAAATTTTGGTGAGGATTGTTAGAATTTGTGTCATGCTCCGAATTCTGATTTGAATTTGGGGACATGTTGAAATTGTTGTTTGTATTTGAAAAACTATTTTCTGAATCCGCAATTGAAGGATTTTTAGTATGTGATAGTGATCACAGGTTTGTGAGTTAAAATTGAAAGTGTCATAGAGATTTGATGAATGAGTGTTTAAATGCAATTGATTTTCACTGTGTTGTGCAAATTTTGAAAATGGAAATTCTTCTTCATAGAACATAACATGTCTAGACATAAAAAATTATTTTGTATTGATATCAATCATTCTAAAACCTTTGGTGCCAGTTTTAAAACCCAAAAAGGCACATTTTCTAGCTCGAGGGTCCAATTTTATTCTTGAATGTGAGGGTGGAGGCAAAAGCTAAGCATCCAAACACCTTTAGATCTACAAAGTCTGGTAGTTTGTCATAGAGAAGTTTGTTTATTAGGTGTACAACATGAGCAACTACATATTGCCAAAAGCAATGTGGAATGCTTGATTCAAACAACAGTGTTTGAGTTACCTCTAATATATGTTGGTGTTTTCTCTTTACAATGCCATTTTGCTCTAGTGTTTCTATACACAATGTTTGATGTGTGATTCCACTAGATGTAAAATAGCATTTTAGAAGAAACTATGGCCCATTATCAGTCCTTATACACTTCACTTGTTTATTAAATTGAACCTTAGCATAATTGACAAAAAGATGGAATTAAGTGAGACAGTTCTTATTTGTTTTCATGAAGAAAATCCAAGTTTATCTACTTTTTTCATCTACCACTGTCAAGAAATATTTATGTCATTCAGTTGATGGAACTAAAATTGGACCTCAAATGTCCATGTGAATCAAATTAGAACATTCTTTTATTTCTGAAGAGCTGTAATTGAAAGACTTCTTTTTCCTAGCCAAATGACAAGAATCACAAGGAATCTTATTTACATTGCAATCTATAAAAGCATAGTTCTTCTTGAGAATGCTTAGTCTATACTAAGGTAAGTGTCCTAATCTAGTATGTCAAATATTTTTATTTTGTGATGATGTTGTGATGTGATTCATTGCTGCCAAAGACAGTTCTTTGATTGAAATTGGTTGTTTATGCATGGTGTATAGACCATAGCTATGCCAATCTTTTTCAATGTTGACTGATCCTGAATCTCACAATTTTTATCATTGATTAATAGTTGAAATTTTAAATTTGAGGTTATTTTTGATACTGCAATTAGTTTAAAACCAAAGTTTGGTATGTATAAAATGTTCGTGAGAAAAAAATCTTTTGAAAACACAATGGTTGGTGGGGCCGAACGTCGGTTAGGAATTTGTTAGGAATAAAAATTGCGTTGCGAGTATAGTCCTAAACCGAAAATTGACCCCGAATCAAAGTTTAGAATAAAGGTGTCACAATCAAAACAAATATAAACTAGGAGTTTCAAATCCCAGGTTGTCTTCCCTCGGACTAGTCATTAGGCGCACATTTTTTGTTGTGAAATACGAGGGTTTTCAATCATGGAAACGGAAATTAAAAAAGAACTAAAGAATAAATGAACTAACAATTGATCAAAAGATAATTAATGCTAATTAGAATAAAACAAGATCAAACTAGTGAAAATGGAGTACAATGTATAAAAGAGCCTTGACTTGGAAATGAGAGTTAAGGAATCCTATCATAACCACAACTATGGCAATGAGTTAATCTCACTTCGTCAACCCCTAACATCGAGGAGTAAGTCAAGTAAGCATAATTGACCTTAATCCATAAATTCTAGCTAACTTACTAATTAACTTAACAAAAAACTAACGTTAGTGAAAACAAGAGCAACTAACAACCCAAAAATTACCACTAAATACCAGACATCATGACTCTAGTATCCTAGGAACTCATTTTCCAAGGCAAGGGGTGAAAATCTATCCAAAATTTATAATTGGAATTTTCACAAATACTTGGTCGGCATAAAAGCAAAACATAGCAAATTGCAAAAGATAATGAAAACTATAACCAAACTATATACAAAATCAATAATAGAAACTCAATCAGGCATATATATATATCATAAAACATCAAAATCATCAACAAAAGATTCAAGAAATTAAAATTGAATATATTAACAAAGTAATTTAAACTATGAGAAGATGTAGCATAAGAGGAGTGTAATTAAAGAAAAGATTAAAGATTACTTACAATGAGACAAGCAAATATCCAAGATCAAATAAAATTGTAAATTGGCAAATTCTATTATAGACCCTAATAAAACCTAAGAGAGAATTTTCTAAAACTAACCTAAACCTAACTAAAGCTATCTACTATGATGAGTAATGGTGCTCCCTGCTTCATATGGAATGTTTTCCCTTTGATATAGCTCCTATTTCAGCTTCAGGAACTCCAAAATTGGGCCAAGAGGCCCTCAAAATCGCGAGCCAAGTGACTATTTAATGAAGTCACGCGTCAAGACTTGTGCGTACGCACAAGGTTGTGTGTGTATGCACACTAGCTGATTTTCATCTTGTGTGTACGCACAGGAAGGTGTGCGTACGCACACTAGAGTGTGTGCTTCTCCTTTATTTTCTTCATGAAATCTCCCATTTTGCATTCTTCCTTCCATTTCTACCTAACCATCCTTGTCTATTGGACCTGAAATCACTCAACAAAATATATCACGGTATCGAATGGAATAAAAGTAGAATAAAATTGATTAATTTAAGCATAAAAAAGCATGTTTTTATATTTAGACATAATTTAGAGAGAAATCACAAAAGTATGCTATTTAAGTGAATAAATGCGAGTTTATGTGATGAAATCCACTCAATTCAAGCCAAAATTTACCATCAAATATGGACTCATCAATTTTTCCACACTTAAATAATAGCATGTCCTCATGCTAACCATAATTAAAGGAGAAGGATACAAGGGTATGCAACTTATGGAATAAAACTACCTACATGCATGCAACTATGCTAAATGCTAGCTACTTTCTATCTATACTATGATTTCCTAATGATTTGGCAAAACAAGCAAACAATTTTCAATCAAACTAAATAGAGAATTAGGGCTAAAACAAAGAAATAGTGCAATGTGATCAAAATCCAAAGAATTGATTCGAATTTCAAAATTAAGCAACTTGCAAGAAAACACCAAACAAGAAGTGACCATTGACAGAGCCATCATGATTCATTGCATCATGATTGGAAGTGAGGTGGAGGTACCTGAGGTAATACCTCAAGAGTTGTACAAGAAAGCTGAAAAGCCTTCCCCCTTAGCAAGGTTGGCATTCCCCCCACCTTATCTGTCATCTATGCAATTCAGCTAGAATTGCCATAGAAGGAGACATTCTTATTTAGAAGGACAAGCCCATTACCAAGAAGAGGATGGAGCAAACTAGAGAGCCAGCACATAGGCCACAACAAG
Source organism: Arachis ipaensis (assembly GCF_059453495.1). Classification (NCBI taxonomy): domain Eukaryota; kingdom Viridiplantae; phylum Streptophyta; class Magnoliopsida; order Fabales; family Fabaceae; genus Arachis; species Arachis ipaensis. The sequence continues at coordinate 143,778,598 of NC_142444.1, forward strand.
AGTATGTGGAGCTGCCTCAACAAGAAATTCCCGAGATGCCTCAAGGGATGCATTTTTCTCCCCAAGGCTATTGGGATCATTTGCATACTTCTCTAGAAGAATTGACCTCCAGCATGGATCAACTAAGGATGGGACATCAAGAGCACTCCACCATCCTCCATGACATAAGAGAAGATCAAAAAGTCATAAGGGCAGAACAAAGAGTCACGAGGGAAAAACAACAAAGACAGGGGCTTGACATAGAGGAAATAAAGCACTCCATTGGATCTTTCAGGAGGAGTAGTAGCCGCCATCACTAAGGTGGATTCGTTCCCTTTACTCCTCTGTTGCCTATATTATTTTTCTGTTTTCCATGTATTTTGTTTTATTGTCTATTTCTAGTTCATGATCATCTGTCTTTATGTCTTAAAGTTATGAAATATTCCATGCATCTCTCACCTTGCTTAAAAGAAATTTTTTTTTGTAAAATAGAAAAGTAAGATGCATGAATTTCGAGTTTCATATTAGGAATAGTTCAATTATTTGATGTGGTGGCATTGCTTTTGTTTTCTGAATGCATGAATAAATAGTGCATATTTGATGTTGGAGTTAAGAATGTTGGCTCTTGAAAGAATGATGATAAAAGTGAAATATTATTGGTGATCTAAAAAATTCTAAAATTGATTCTTGAAGCAAGAAAAAGCAACAAAAAGTAATAAAGGAAAAAAAATAAAAAAAATTTGCGAAAAAAAATATAGCAAGCAAAAAAGAGATAAAAAGCAGAAAAAGCCAATAGCTTTTTAAACCAAAAGGCAAGAGCAAAAAGCCAGTAACTCTTTAAACCAAAAGGCAAGAGGAAGGATCTAAGGCTTTGAGTATCAATGGTTAGGAGGGCCTAAAAGAGAAATCTTAGCCTAGGCAATTCAATTGAGCTGCTTCCCTACCTATATGCTTGTGGTGTGAAGGTGTCAAGTGAAAAGCCTGAGACTGAGCAGTTAAAGTCGTGATCCAAAGTAAAGAGTGTGCTTAAGAACTCTGGACAGCACTGACTAGGGATTCCAACAAAGCTGAATCACAATCCTAAGGGGTTCACCCAGTTAAAGTGTCTGTGGCATTTATGTATCAGGTGGTAATACCGGAAAACAAAGTGCTTAGGGTCACGGCCAAGACTCTAAGGAAGCTATGTTCAAAAATAAAAAAGAACTTAACTACAAGAATCAATAGTATCATTTGGAATCTGAGTTCCTAAAGATGGCAATCATTCTGAGCTTCAATGGAAAGTGAGATGCCAAAACTATTTAGAAGCAAAACGCTACTAGTCCCGCTCATCTATTTGAAACTGAGCTTCATTGAGAACTCTGAAATTTATTGCATCCTTCTATTTCTTTTTATCCCACTTTGTTTTTGGTTGCTTGGGGATAAGCAACAGTTTAAGTTTGGTGTTCTGATGAGCGGATATTTTATACGCTTTTTGGCATTGTTTTCATATAGTTTTCATTATGTTTTGTTTAAGTTTTATTAAGTTTTTAAAGGTTTTAGTGCAAAATTCATATTTTTGGATTCTACTTTGAGTTTGTGTGTTTTATGGAAATTTCAGGTATTTTCTGGCTGAAATTGAGGAGCTGGAGCAAAAGTCTGATTCAAAGACAGAGAAGCACTGCGGATGTTGTCAGGATCTGACCTCCATGCACTCGAAAGAGGTTTTCCGGAACTACGGAAGTCCAAATGACGCGCTCTCAATGGCTATGGAAAGCTAACATCCCGGGCTTTCCAGAAATATATAAAAGTCCATACTTTTCTTCGGAAATGAAGGTACAAAACTAGCCTTCAACGCCAGCCATCTGCCTCATTCCTGGCGTTCAACGCCCACAAGGGGGTGGCTGGCGTCCAACGCCCAAAAGGGGTCCCTAGCTAGCGTTCAACACCCCTAAGGGACCCTAGCTCGTGGGAGACACTCAAGCTCAGCCCAAACACTCACCAAGTGGGCCCCAGAAGTGGATTTTCGCACTATTAACTTAGTTTATCTTATTTCTGTAATCCTTAGTCATTAGATTAGTATTTATATACAAGAGTTCACCATTGTTGGGGACTCTTGCCCACTTTCACATTTACCATTGTATTTTTCTATCAGCATAAGTCACTAAACCTCCTAGGTTAAGGTTAGGAGCTCTGCTGATTTTCATGGATTAATAAAAGTACTACTGTTTTATTCAATTCGTGTGTGACTCTATTCTAAGATGTATCTTCGTTCTTCAAACTCATGAATGGGATGATCCGTGACAATCATCTTCATTCTACATGGGTTCAGTGTGAGTCCTTAACCAGAGATTACTGAACCACCAGCTTGATTATAAATCTCTTAGACGGCTAATCCATGACTTCGTTGGGAACTTCTCGAGACACCAGTTCAGCCGAGGTATGGGGAGATTAGGGTCTTTGTGGTAGAGGCTAGAACCAAAGGCACAGCATTCTCTAATATGGAAGATTCGACCTTGTCTGTGGCATTTTGAGTAGGATCATCTAGGGGATAAACTGCAGGAGCTTCACCCTCATTCAGATTGGGCGCACACTAAACCTGGCGTTCGGCCTGGGAGAGGAAGATCGGCGGCCATTAAACTGGCGTTGATCACTTAGAGCCTGCCATGGAAGGAATCACTCACAGTTGGAGAAAGACAGTAGGAAAGATTGATCCAGAAGAATGAAGCATCTCCGAAGCCTCAACCGTTCTCTTATCACTGGTTTTACTCAAATTAAGTAATTTAATCCCTATTCCTGTTTTATGCGCTTATCTCAACAAACTATCTTTTCTAATCGCCTGATTAAGATCTACAAGGTGTCCTAGCTTGATTCAAAGCAACAATCTCTGTGGGATCGACCCTGACTCACCTCAGGTATTACTTGGACGACCTAGTGTACTTGTTGGTTTAGTTGTGCGAGTTCTTATTTCGCGCACCATAAGACCCCGAATTTTTAAAAATAAATAATAAATTTATTTATGATTTATTATATTTAATTAAGATTATATTTTAAGAGATTTTATATATAAATTAAGTAATTTATTATTTATGATTTAAAATTTTATTAATTGAATAATAATAAGGATTTTATATGCTTTAAGTTGAATAATTAGATTTTTAGCTTTATTTTATGATTAGAAAGAAAATTAATTTTTATTACCTCTAATTACTGAATTAGAATACTATTTGAAAATAAATTGAAGTTAATGAATAAATGATATTTTTTGATATAGTTATTATTTGATTAAATTTGGTTTTCAAATACTTTATTACCCAAACCCTAATTTTCATCTAACACTAACCCTAATTTCATTTCAACGCTCACTCCCTCACCCCTTCTATTCAAGCAGCCGCCATTACCCTTCATCCCTCTAACTCCTTCACACCCATAACTCACAAACCCACACACGTTGAGATGGAGAGAAAAGAACGGGAAGAGAGAAGAAAGGGCTGAACGGAGAAGAAGGAAGAAAGGGGGAGGACCGCCGCCGACGCGTCCTGCCACAACCGTTGCCACCAAGCCGCCGAACCAAGTTAAGGAAGAGGGAGACCGAATCTGGCATTGAGAGAGAGAGAGAGCGTGGTGCACGCGAGGGAGAAGAGGCACCGTAGTTGCAGCCTCATTGCCATCGTCGAGCAAGCTCCGTCGCCGCCATTGGAGCCCGCGTCATCGCTGCCGATCAGTCACCATCGTTGCTGGGTTGACACTGCTAGCTTCGCCGCTGCTGCTGAGGAGCTCGAGGAGAGAGAAAATGTGATTGGGGGTCCGCTGTTGCTGCCGTGGTTGTTGCCGCCATGCATGGTTGGCGGGAGCAACGTTTACACCGCCGGAGTTCACCGTTAGAGCTGTGGCTGCTTCATTCTTGGTCCTTTCTCGTTATAGTAAATTATTCTTACTTTGAATCTCTCGTCGTTAGCGTTTTGTTATAGTTTATTGAGGATTTTGTGATATTAATGTCTCAGGGTTGAGTTATTGTTGTGTACGGTGTTTCTATGGCTGTCACTGTTATGGAAAATGGTCGGATTCGACGCCGCTGAATTTGGGCCAAGAGAAAAGGATTTTTAGACGCTTTTGGCTTTGTGGGTTTCGACTAACTGAGGTAGGGATTTTCTTAAAGTTTATTTTATATTACGGAATTGTTATAAATAGATATTGATGTGAAAAATATACTTCTGTGATTATGTTTGTCTTATGGATGTGGTTGCTCGCTGAATTGAATTACTGAGTGCTTGAGTGGTGTGCGGTTGTGGATAAGAAATTAATTTGTAAAGTTACTTGGTTAAATATTACGAAAAGTGATTTTTCTTGGTTTTTGAATTAATTTGATAATGAAAATGGATCGGCATTGAAAATGAATTGATTTTGGAGGCGGTTTGACTTTGAATTTGTTGATTTTATAAATGATTCAATATTGGAGATGGTTGATTTTGAAAAAAATACTTATTTTTGGAATTAGTCAGATTTTGGAAAATAGTTGAGATTTGGAAATGAGTTTGATTTATTGGAAATAAATTGATTTTGAAATGGTTTGACATCGAAGTTGATTTGATATCAAAATTGGTTTAAAAATTAGAAAGAATTGGATATTTGATAATTGTTTGATATTGAAGCTGGTTGAGAACGGGTTGTAAAATGTGGCTTTGAAGGGACCCGTAAGGGTGGCTTAGTCAGAATTTTAGAGGGGATGCTATCCAAATTTTTATAAAAATTAGAAGACTTTGTTTAAAGTAGTTATTTAGAAAGATTGAGATTTAAGAATTATATGATTTGTTTCTAAGTTATTAAGAAAAAGATTATGTTTTGACTTTGAACTATTAATGAACGGAATGGGAGGAATGATTATGATTGAATTTGAATGAAGAATGATGAGATTATGATTTTAAAAGTATGATTTTTGAATGAATTGAATGATATTGAGAAATGGATTTCAAAATGAAATTTGAATTTGATTAAGAGTTGAGACCCCGAGTAAGAGGCAGTGGCATTGTCCACTTGCTCCGGAAAAGAGATGAAGAAGAAGAATGATGAAAACTGAGTCTGATTATGAAATTTATTGAATATGAAAAATGAGACATGATTGAGGATGATTGATGACAAGTATGTCTGTGTTTTCTCTCTGGTTGTAAGGGTGACAGGGCACCTATACCCTTTAATGGTGACAGGGCACATAATCCCTCTAATGGTGATAGGGCACGTATTCCCTCTAATGATATTAATGCGCAACAGAGAGACAATGTCCGGGTTAGCTACCGGACATGTCGGGTTTGGCTATATAACCGACAAATGAGCTCATTATCCATATGGCAGACATGCATCATATGCATTTGTATGCTTTGTTTGAGTTTGAATTTGTTTTGGTTTGCCTAACTGCTTAACTGTCTTTAATTGCTATTTGAGCTACTTGCTGTAACTGCTATATATACTTGTATTTTTCTTGTCTGTTTTGTCTATGATTGTTCTAGTGTGGTACTTTTGAGATTGAGTTTTGGTGCTGAATTGATGATAGTGTTGGTTGATTGCGTGATTGGTTTCTGATTAAGGTTTTGTAAGAGGGATAGGAGTTGTATGTTTTATATGTATATTATATTTATTAGCTACTTATGTAAGAAGTCTTGTATATAAATATATGCTTGTCTGTTTTCAAGATAAAGTAGTTTTCTGGTTTTCAAGGAAATCAGGGATACGATTTCGAGTCAAAGGCTCCTATTTTATTATTAAGTATATGAAGTAGTCGTAATACTTCTTACTATCAGAGTGGCACAGCCGAAAGCGTGACATTCTGATAGTGAAGGTGTTACAGCGAGTATAGTCCTAAACCGACAATTGACCTAGAATCAAAGTTTCGAATAAAGGTGTCAAAATTAAAACTAATATAAACTGGGAGATTTAATTAAATCCCGGGTCATCTTCTCTCGGGCTAGCCATTAGGCGTACATTTTTTGTTGTGAAATACAGGGGTTTTCAATCATGGAAACGGAAATTAAAAAAGAACTAAAGAATAAATGATCTAACAATGGATCAAAAGACAATTAATGCCAACTAGTGAAAATTGAGTGCAATGTATAAAAGAGCCTTGACTTGGAAATGAGAGTTAAGGAATCTTATCATTGTCATAACTACAACTATGGCAATCATAATGAGTTAATCTCACTTCGTCAACTCCTAATATCGAGGAGTAAGTCAAGCAAGCATAATTGACCTTAATCCACAAATCCTAGCTAACATACTAATTAACTTAATAAAAAGCTAGCGTTAGTGGAAACAAGAGCAACTAACAACTCAAAAATTACCACTAAATGTCAGACATCATGACTCTAGTATCCTACGAACTCATTTCCCAAGTCAAGGGGTGAAAATCTACCCAAAATTCATAATTGGTATTTTCACAAACACATGGTGGGCATAAAAGCAAAACGTAGCAAATTGCAAAAGATAATGAAAATTATAACCAAACTATGCACAAAATCAATAATAGAAACTCAATCAATAAAATATCAAAATCATCAACAAAAGAGTTAAGAAATCAAAATTTGATATATTAACAAAGTAATTCAAACTATGAGAAGATGTAGCATAAGAGTAGTGTAATTAAAGAGAAGATTAAAGATTACTTACAATGAGACAAGCAAATATCCAAGATCAAAATTGTAAATTGGCAAATTCTACTATAAACCCTAATAAAACCTAAGAGAGAATTTTCTAAAACTAACCTAAACCTAACTAAAACTATCTCTATGGTGTGTAATGGTGCTCCCCCCCTTCATATGGAATGTTGCCCCTTTGATATAGCTCCTATTTTAGCTTCAGAAACTCCAAAATTGGGCCAAGAGACTCCCAAAATTGCAAGCCACGTGACTTTTTAATGAAGTCACGCATCAGGACTTGTGCGTACGCACAGGAAGGTGTGCGTACGCACACTGGAGTGTGTGCTTTCTTTTTGTTTTCTTCATGAAATCTCCCATTTTGCTTGCTTCCTTCCACTTTTACCTAGTCATCATTGCCTATTGGACCTGAAATCACTCAACAAAATATATCACAGCATCGAATGGAATAAAAGTGGAATAAAATTAATTAATTTAAGCATAAAAAAGCATGTTTTCACATTTAGACACAATTTAAAGAGAAATCACAAAAGTATGCTATTTAGGTGAATAAATGCGGGTTTATATGATGAAATCCTCTCAATTCAAGCCAAAATTTATCATCAAATATGGACTCATCAATGGTACCAACAACGCTGCTATCCGTGTTGGTTCCATCTGGTAATTTGATAATGATAGGTTCAATTTTTTGAAAATCAAGAAAAATCATTTAGGCTAAAAGTCACATGATCGATTGACCTGAGTCAATGACCCAAAATGCTGATTTTTGTATAATAATGGTCATGATTCTTGGGTTAAAGTGCAAAAGAATTGATTTACCTAGGGATGGAGATTGGATTTACTGTGGAGTGAGAACCTGGAGTGCACTTTGATTGGTTGATGCACGTTCTTGCCTTTAATGAGCTCTAACAAGGCTGATTTTTGCTCTGTGGTAAAATCAGACTTGAATGCATTATTATTCTCTTTATAGTAATTGGGCAAAAGCTACTTTTCACTGAGATCTTCATCATTTTCCTTAGTGAATACATGGTTAATAGAAGAATTGTATTATTGCTATCTTTGTTTTAGATGTGGAGGGTAACCATGTTTTTTGTAACAGATTTCTTCAGTATGTCCTTGCTTGCCACAGAAAGAACACATCATTCTTGCTCCTCTTCCTCTACCAACATGGGATGTTCATCCACGTCCCCTTCCTCTGCCTCTCATGGTTGTTATTGAAGAATTCTTCCATTTTCCGCATTGAACAGTAATCTCGAGTTTCCATTGTTGAATTGTCGCTCTTGTTGAGTGAGCATTAAGAACACTTGATTCACATAAGGCAATAGAGTCATCAACATGATTTGAGATTGTACTATCGAGTATTGGTCATTTAACCCTCTCAAAAGCCTCATTACTTGATCTTTATCTCTAAACTCTCTCATTTTTGACAAGCCACAAGAACATATCTCTGAGCAATTTACACACTCAGGGATGCTTTTGAAATTATTGAGTTCTTCCCTTAGTTGTTTCAGCTTAGCAAAATAGGCTGTAACATTTGAGTCACCTTGTTTGCTAGAAAATAGCTCTTCTTAGAGTTCAGCAACTCTAAATCTATCTCCTTGGCAATATTTATGTTTCAGATCCCTCAATAAATCAGCAGTAACATTACTCTACATTACACTTCCTAAAATCTCAAGGCTTAGTGATCTATTTATCTAAGAAATAAAAAACGTGTTGCATCTTTTCCATGCCTCAAATTCTGGACTATCTTTCTCAGGTTTGCTAATTGTTCCATCTAGAAACTTTAGTTTATTTTTGGATTTCAGTGCTAAAAGCATAGAATGACTCCAACTACCATAATTGCTAGGAGTGAGAATTTCTGGTGTAATTGGAGTACTTGGATTCTCACTAGGATGAATGAAGTATGGACTTATAGGGTCTTACATTGGATTCATATTATTCTTCGTGATTTGTGATTGTAAGTTCATGAGCTGGTTTATTACTTCAGTGGGCTTGCTAATGCATTTACATTCATTTGCATTATGTTGTTCTGGTTGTGTGAGCGGTCACCTAAGGGCATTGTTGATTATTAATGATCTTGAAGTGAAGATTCAGAACTTTCTCTCTCAATTTCATTGATCGGAAGGCCAAAATTCAACCTCCCTTCTCTGAGCCACTGATAACCATCAATTGGTATAAGAGCTTGGTCTCAAAGAGAGCAAGCTTCACAGTTTGGAAGAAAGATCCTAATGGCGAACAATGCTGGTTCCAACATGGTGGCTTACACACTAATAGAAGGACAATCCAATAATAGACATCCATTCTTTAATAAGAAAAACTACAACTACTGAAAAGAAATAATAAATAAAAATATTTAAAATTAAGAAAAAATGAAGAGAAACTTTTGGTAAATAATGACTCAAACATTAATGTAATAATAAATTAAATTAAATAACATATATTTAAATTAATTAAATTATTAAATAATTAATATAATAAATTAATTACAATTGTTTGACTCAATAAATTAAATTAAATAAATTAAAAATATCTTATAAAGATGCCATATAAAAATTATAACACATTTAAAAATTATTAATCAAAATACGAACAAATTAACGCAAATTAAAACAAAATTAAAGTTTATCGAAGTGAATCAGTTTTATCAAAATCTATTGTTTGAGTTCAAAAAAGAAGCAGAATTTGATAGAGGGTTGAAGAATCTAAACTGAATTAAGGTCAAAGCTCGTAGAAATTGTGAGAAAAATTGAATATGGTTGTTTGCTCTCCACGTTTATCGTACCATGTAGAAAATCATGATCTGAGCAAAGATGAATCAAGAATAATGGAGTGAAGAACAAGGTTTAGAGAGAAGAGAAGTTCGATGAACCTCTCCTTTCACAAAACTGAGAAAAAGGGAAAAACTGAAAATAGTAAAGTTAGTCTTTGGAACTTATATACTTGTTGCACAATCTCTATCACACACTTAACTAACAACTCCTAACAAACTATTCTATTTCTGGAAGTTTCAACTAACTTGTCCTAACTAATCATAAAAGAATTGAGCTAAAATTCTAGAAACTAACTAACTAACTAATTAACATGTGATGTGAATAATTATTCCACTATTGCTGCTACTGTTGTATTAAAATGGGGCTAGGTTACAAATATATATTGTATATGTTTTTCATAACTAAGATTAATGATTAAAATAACTGACACTACAAGAAACACACTCATTCAGGTACACTTGAAAAGTGTAGCCAAAAGTTAAAAAAAATGATGTCTTAGGCTAAGGCTACGTTTTTCGGGCTACGGAGACGCTTTAGTGGGGGATGCCTATTCTGCCGTTGCCTATTCTCAAAGGCTACGCTTTTCTACACCAAGGGCTACGCTTTTGGCATTTGGGAATAAGGTGCGCTTTTTAAGTTATGCTATCCAGGACCAAAGGCTACGCTTTTTAGCGCTACTGCATCACCTGTAAAGCGTAGCCATATTGTATACTATGGCTACTATTTATAAGTGTAGCCTTAGGTCCTTCATTTTTTTATACCATAGCTACTGTATATAAGTGTAACCTTAGGTCCCTTTATTTTTTTTTTTGTACATATATATAATATTCTAATAATTATTAATACAACATAATATTTAGTAATATGATTACATGTATAATAATTCTGCATTTTTAATTAAAATGAGTTAAATATTATAAAATAAAAATAAATACATAATTATACTAAATAATTTCTTTAAATAATAAAAATTATCTCTAACCAAAATATATTTATAATAATGATCCAAAAGTACTAGAATGAAGTTAATTGTGAATATTCATACATCTCACACTAAAGTAAGCATAGCCATATCAAAATAACCATAATACCACTTAGAATTTACTACTAATACTCTACAAAAAACATATCCTACATAAGTATCTTCTAATAAAAGTCATTAGTCAACCATACATATATCCATTCCTAACACTACTTTATCTTAGCCAATAAACTACAATAATAATTAGCTTAATCTTTATTATTATCCTGCATAATTATATAGAAAAGTAGTTAGATAAATATTCATAATGACATTCGCAATTATAAAACTTAAAAAATCAAACTCAAAACTATCAATGACTGATATCATTAATTCTTTATGTACAGTGTACAAGTTTCACCAGTGCATAGTAGTGTTTCACAAATCCAAATTTAGAATTCAAAAATACAAAAAGCATAAGTTATAAACCATAAAATAAAAAGCTATAAATGATTGGGGGAACAAGCAGATTCACAAGAAATATTCATGTTGCAATTTATATCCAATTAATTATTAAGGAGATTAAATTGTACAATATACAATTATTTCACAATTAGAACTAGCAGAGGCTAGACCCCTAAAATGAGAATGTTGATGAACCTTTTGACTCTCTTGGGATCAGTATTTCGGTCATTGAAAAAAATCTAATTTACAAACCAGATTTTTTAGTACTGTGCATTTTTTTTTATCCAAACCGATTCCCTTGGGTACACATGAATGTTTCACTCTAAGCTCAAACTTGGTACTCAGCCCTTCTATCGAGATTCCAGAATTAATCCATGTAAATTATTTTGTTGTTTATAGGTCTGTTTAATTGAAAGTGAAATCAAGGACACAAAGTGATTGGCCAAGAATCATATAAACAATACTGACACATTTCATCAAATATCTAGTGAATAAAAGTATTCTCAACAGTTAGCACAACACTGCTACCAATTCAAACAACAAAACCAAATAAGCAACAGAAGCAAAATAACTGTAAAAATTACAGACAAAAAAAAATTGTAATTGCCATATGCAACCATTTAACCATAAATTCAGCACAATCATCGTTTAGCAAGAATTAAATTGATATAATCAAACATACCAAGATAAAGTTTTATTAGATGTTGAAAAGATAATTCATGAGCATACCCAAATTTCTCTTGAGGATGCCACGAACTACACTTGAAGTCTGAAAGGGGAGGGGAAAAGAATGAAAATAAGAACAGGGACAGAAACACAAAATTTATCCTCCAAGACAGAAAATTTGTGTATTTTCTTGTACTTCCTAAAAGTGAGGCCAGAAAATATTCTCTTCTTTCTCTGTCTCTCCATCTCTATAGAAAAAAATCCAAACAGTATCTAAGTGTTCCATTAAAATCCAATCCTCAATTTCAAATTATTGAAGTTAGTTCTTACTTCCAAAGTTAGTTCATATTTTACTATAACCATCATTTACATGTCAATTTTTTTCTTGAGCTTTTTGATACCCAACGGAAAAAGATTTTAACGTTGTAATCAAACATGTCAAAATTTGATATTCCCAAAACACCAAACTGAGAACCCTAAAATACCACGCATCTTCATCAACAACAGCATGCATGTTATTAGATTAAATCACAGTTCACAAACCCATATTTTACAGATTAAAACCCCTAAAATCGGAACCCTAAACTTTTGAAATTTCATAACTAAATAGAAATTAATACATACCTATTCAATGATGTGAGCACAGAGAAGACGATGATGAGAAGCACGGAGATGACGATGGTGAGGGCGGCGCAGCGACGATTAGTGCAGAACGGCAAAGAAGAGCGATGGTCAGTGCAGTGGTGACAATGGCAAAGCTAAGGTGATGATGAGTGTCGATGGTGAACGATGAGCGGTGACTGGCGGTGAGTGGTGAGCTGGTCAGCTGGTGAGCGGTGAGCTGGTAAGCGCAGCGATGTGGTAAGTGATGACTGGTGGTGAGTGGTGACTGGCTGGCGACGGTCGGGGACGGTGAGAAGGCGAAGGTGATGAATGTCGAAAGTGATGAGTGTTGAAGGTGAGAATGGCGAAGGTGATGAGGGTTGTTGTGCGCGAAAGGGTTGGTGAAGGTGAGGGTTACTCACTTACTCGAATTGAAGGTGAGGGTTGTTGTACGCGAAAGGGTTGTGCGTGTGTGCTTTTGGAGGGAACTGAAAGGGGAATAAAAAATTCACTAAGTGTTAGGATTTGGCCCTACATACATTAGGCATCATTTTTGAAGCGCACCCAAAACATAATAAATAGGTTACTTTTTAAAAGCGTTCTCTTTGATACGAAAAGTGAACCCATAGATGTTAACCTACGACTATGTTTTATAAGTGATTTCTATAATACTTAAGGTTACACTTTTTAAATGATGCTACAATTGTGTATCCTTTTCTCTTATAAATTAAAGGCAACACGGAGAAAAGCGTAGCCTATTTTATAAATAGGCTACGCTTTTTAAATGTAGCTTAAAAAAATGTGGCTAAATAAGTATTTTTTTGTAGTATAAAAAATATCATAAAATAATTGAAACATTAATATTTTTGAATTACATGAAATTCTTCCGTTAAAGAGTGATTACCGTTTAGCTTATATATGCAATATGGACAAACGTCCAGTATGTTAATTCAATTAATTTCATTTGGAAATCTAATACATCAAAACTATTTCTTTGTGGAATTCTATAATCAAGACCCATTATTGCGGCAATTTAATAATTTGGGTGAGAGAACAACCAGCGTACTCCATAATATACACTGATATGACTCATAGACATACTAAGAAAATATGAGGGGTAAATTCTAAGAATATTTTTGAATGAAGAATAAAATTGATGGGGAAAATAAAACTAAAGTTTGGCTATTTGATACTCTATCTTCTTTACTTGGATTGCTATATATAGACTTTGCGTCAAAGGTAAGTTATCACTTTTTATTTTTTATATTAGGTTGATAATAGTATTTTTTTTAAATTATAGATGATTAGAATGTTAATATCAAATATAGTATCGTTTAATTTAGGTTGTTAGGATAAAAAAATTAGACCTTTCAATTTTTAGAAAATTCAGAAATAATTAGACCGATTTCTAAAATGTAAAAATTAAATTTTCTGATTTTTATTTTAAAAAAATTAAAAAATTTGAGATATAAAAATCGAATTCTTTAATTTATATTTTTTACAATTTTAAAAAACACTAAAATTTATAATATTTGAATATATTATTAATCTCATTTCCATATATAGACAAAAAAATTAGCCGTAAGTTACACTGCTAACTTTTCCCTAATATTCTAATACTACTAATCTATTATCTACCTTCTTTAATATGTTGCTATTCAGCGCAACATCCTAATAATCATTCAACATTTTATATATATATGTTAGAATATAATTAGGATCAATTAGAATTATATATACTAAATAATTCTAATTGATCCTAATTATATTCTAACAATATACATGATAGAACAATAAAAATCAGTTAAAAATCAATCAACAAAAAATTCCTTTGTATG